>NW_017307721.1:185441-190037 GCF_000935625.1 Nanorana parkeri
ACAAACTGCCGGTTTAAGATGGAGACGACGTCAGGCGCAGCCGGACCGCAGAGCCCGGCTCTTGTTAGAGGACAGAAATGCTTTACCGGCGTCATAAAAATTTATGCAGCAAATTCCATTTGGAAAAAGCCCCCCCGGGAGGAGCAACGCACGTTCTTCTGAGCACAATGTTCCTGCAACCAGCCGAGTCTGTGAACGCAGAGAGGAGGAGATGCGCTCATAATGAGGAGGAGGAGGAGGAGGATGCTCTCAAGGAGAGATTTGGGCTGCAAGGAGCCAGGGACATAAAACAGCAAAGTAACTACAGCCAGCAATGTATTGTTAGGCCGCGCGTAGTTAACATCGGACTCCCAGCCCCCCCACCACCTATCCCCGCACCGCACAGACACAGAGAATATTCCTCTGCTGGCTGGGAAAACAAAACGTGTGTCATCTTTACAGTTGTGTGCAAAAGTTTGGGAACCCCTGACCTTTTTTTTTGTTGATATTCTAATAAAAAAAATAGAGAATCTTTGTGAACGTTCAATCTGCGCAAATGGATGCAAAAACAAAAAGAACGTTCTTTGTATATTTTCTTTCCTAATCGAATGTAAATTTTGAGGACGTCAAGTGTGACGAAACGCGTCGGGGCGGGCCTATCCAAGTTGATACCACGTCATACCAGGAAGCAGCAGAGGACTGAGACACTTGTATTTTACCGGCCGGATCTTTTGTTTTAAACTGTGAGTCACTTATGTTTTTATTAATAAACGTTTATATATACTGCACCATGAAGAGATTTCCTTTTTAATTATATAAATCGCATTGGACGTAACATTACTGAAAGTAACATTCGGGATGTGGACCCGCTGATTCATCATCCCCGCTATACCATTCCAGCTGAGGGGTGAGTGCGCACCCCGAAGGGGGACACTTTGGAGACACATATACACGTCGGTGTGGGAGAATTCATTCTATTCTAGTTTATTGGATCCACTTGAAAACTTTTCTGCACAGAACGTTAACCATTTTTCTACGAGAAGCACTATTATGAATTGGTTTTAAAATTGGTTGTTATTTGTATATTCACTCAAGGACTATAATTATTTATATTTTTATATATATTATTTTTTTATCATCACAGTGTGAACACATCATCTTAATCTATCTTTGGATACTCACGGTATATAATGGTGTATAAGATTATTTAATATTGCGTGATATTTATTTAAAATATTTAAAATATTTTAAAATATTTTTACCTTATATATCCCGGAAGAGGAATTACACCACCACAGTGTGAATATATCATTTTAACCTATATTTTTGGATATTCACTGTATATTAAGGTTTATAAGATTATTTATGATTGTGTGATATTTATTTAAAATATTTTTACTTTTTTATACCCCGAAAGGGGGATTACATTTTGCTTAGTATAGCGCTGCACACTCACTTTTTTCACAGTTTCTACAAACCATAGCGCAGCAGCTTTTATATTTCACTCCTTCCATAAGCGCAGATTTTACATTATTTCCAATACAACAACATGGCCACTAGATGGAGCCGAGGAGCATAGAAAACAAATACTTATTTCCTATGCTCCTCAGCTCCCCTGACAGTCATCATCCTGGATCCCCCCCCCCAATCTACATGCTGGACTGAGATGCTGGGTCAGAGATGACACAGTTATGTAAATTCTGGTGTCTGTGCAGCTCTTGGCTGTGCTTCCAGATGTCCGACACAGATCAGACCCTGCTGCAGCCCTCGCATTGTGACCTGCTTCAAAGTTACAATGTTGCAGACTGATCACTGGGGAAGGGGGGGTTGAAGAAATGCTTCATCCTGCATGCAGCAGACTGATCACTGGGGGAAGGAAGGCGGAGGAAATGCTCCCTCCTGCATGCAGCAGACTGATCACTGGGGGAGGGGAGACTGAGGAAATGCTCCCTCCTGCATGCAGCAGACTGATCAGTGGGGGAGGGGAGACTGAGGAAATGCTCCCTCCTGCCTACAGCATACTGATCACTGGGGGAGGGGAGACTAAGGAAATGCTTCCTCCTGCATGCAGCAGACTGATCACTGGGGGAGGGGAGACTGAGGAAATGCTCCCTCCTGAGAAGATTAAGGCCTATGTAGCATAAGCACCAAACCCAGCTTTATACTCAATGGAGGTGCCGGGTGAACACGGCACGCACAGCCAAGAAACTGTACCCTGGATCAGGCTACGGGCCACAAAGCCAGGTACAGACACCGCATATAAAATTGTATTTAAGAACACAGTTCTCCTTTTTAGATTTCTGTTTTGAGAGAACAATGGAAGCCGCCTTACGGACTTCCTTCTGAAAACACCAAGTGACCGGCTAAGCTTCACCTGCCTGGAACAAGTATGCAAATCGGGGGGAGCCAGAGAAAAGTCCTCATCTGCATATTGTGCCGGGTCAGTGACTCAAATAGGGTCACCATCACAGCCAAGCAAGCAGCATTCTCAGAGGGATCTCTGTGTTCCTCCCGTGACAGTCACAGTGCTAACTTATCACCTAGAAAGTCAATTAAAAAGAGAATTGAACTGGCATGGCCAAACTATGGAAACCTACATGAGCTGGCCGGACATCCCCATGGTCATTCATATGGAGTCGGCCACCTTTTGTGAATAGAACATCCTCCACTCTTCAGGGAAGACTTTCCACAAGATTTTGGAGGGTGTCTGAGGGAATTTGTGCCCATTTGTGAGGTCAGGTACTGATGTCGGGTGAGAAGAACCGACTCCCAAAAGTGTTCAGTAGGGTTGAGGTCAGGGCTTTGTGCAGGACACTCGAGTTCCTCCACCACACTGGTCACACCATGTCTTTATGGAGCTGGCTTTGTACACGGGACAGTCATGGTCCCAAAGCAGAAGTGACGTTCGGGCGCCACACGGTTTTCTAGTCAGAGCCGTGTGAACCTCCATGGGCGCAACCATCCTGGGGACGACGCAGTTACCGGTACAGACCCTCACCAGGTACTGAAAGGAAAAGGGAGCCCAGGTCACCTCCTTGCTGTCAGCAAGCAGAGTGCGCCAGGAGCCAGATAACCACCATGCTGGACAACTCATTAGAGGGCGAGCTCCAGAGAAAAAAGTGATATGTCTCTTCCGGACGGAGGAACCACAATAACTGAGAATGTGATCTGGTGGGATCCCTTTTGAATTCTATCGGGTGGCGGAGCCTCACACTCCCATGGACTGTCCTGGAAGATGATTGGGGAAAAGGGCCTTCACCAGGTACTGATGGTGGATGAGAAGACCTGACTCCCATTCAGTGTTCTAGTTCATCCCAAAGGTCTTCAGTAGGGTTGAGGTCAGGGTTCTGTGCAGGACACTTGAGTTCCTCCACACCAAACTGGTCACACCATGTCTTTATGAAGCTGGCTACACACGGGACAGTCATGGTGGGACAGAAAAGGGTCTTCACCAAACTGTGACCACAAGGCTAGAAGAGCACAATTGTCTACAATGTCTTTGTATGATGGAGTATGAACAGTATCCATCAATGGAAACCTCTCAACTCAAGCACTTGGGGGGGGTCCACATACGTTCACCCATATAATAGGTGCGATGGTCCACAAACCTTTATATTTTCACAGCCTAAAGATTGAACAAAGTTTGCCATAAATGTCATTTTACACATCATCACTTTTAAGGTCTTCTACAGCCAACACAGCCGTGGACTGCGGCACGAATCCGCCAACTCTACATATCATAAGGAAGGAAACAAAGCCGGATGAAATGTTTTATATTATTCACAGCTGCAAATATTTCTACCCAACATTTCCTAACAGACCGTTCACCCTCCAACCAGCCCCCCTCCATCCCCGAAAACTCTACAGCTGGAGGCTCATCCACTGCCCCATCTAGTGGCCGAGGGCAGGAAGAGCAGCCAGAAGTGTGTAGATGGTAAGCAGGCTTCAGACGGCCCGCGGCAGACTTTATTCCAATGATTGACTTTCCGTCTTTGGCGCCGAAGTGATAAACGATTCCGTAGTGAGACAAATTTCGCCTTTCCTGTAACCGTATCGATGGAGGAGCTTCAGTGGAGAGTCGGGAAAGACAAAATGCTCCTCTTCATTGTGAAGCGCTTGATGATCTTTTTTGCCTTTCTGTGCCAATCCGTTCATTGATTTTTTTTTTCGGAACAAACTCTGAATCTGCACAATTATTAAAGGGTCAGTCCGCCTGTCACCGAGAATACGGCATTGGATAGATGCCAGCAAGCTGGGAAATTCCCTCTGCACTCTGCAGGGGGTTACCTCTACACTCGAGCTCGGGGATGCTCACTGTGGGTGGAGTCTAATTTTATATAAATATTTATTAAAACTGAACTCCAGGAAAGCCGCTAAATACACATTTATGGCCGGGATTGTTCCTGCCAATGGATATATACATTTATCTTTCAAGTCCTGAGATTTCCAGCCCCGTTGGGATGTTGCAGCTCCGTTAGGATGTTCCAGCTCCGTCGGGATGTTGCAGCCCCGTCGGGATGTTCCTGCTCCGTCGGGATGTTGCCGCTCCGTCGGGATGTTGCCGCTCCGTCGGGATGTTGCCGCTCCGTCGGGATGTTGCCGCTCCGTCGGGATGTT
>NW_017307721.1:192406-194014 GCF_000935625.1 Nanorana parkeri
CCGTCGGGATGTTGCAGCCCCGTCGGGATGTTCCAGCTCCGTCGGGATGTTGCCGCCCCGTCGGGATGTTGCCGCCCCGTCGGGATGTTGCCGCCCCGTCGGGATGTTGCCGCCCCGTCGGGATGTTCCAGCTCCGTCGGGATATTGCAGCTCCGACGGGATATTGCAGCTCCGTCGGGATGTTACAGACCTGTCGGGCAGGTCAGGAGGCCTCATTTTTCTTTGCCGCATTTGAGTGGGCAACACAGCAAACAACTGCTAACTGGGCCAAGAAAACCAACCAAAAACTGGTGACTGTCTGATGCTCAAAGAAGCGCTTGAAGGACCCGAAGCTGGTTTCAGGCCACAACATCCACCTGATAGAGCTTAAGAGAACGTTGTGAACGTTGAACGTGATGAGATAGAAATATACTGATAAGAGCCTGAAATAACCGAGAGTCACATGCACAGGATATCTTCTCCCCTGTGCACGAGGCATCCCCTGGATACCCCTCTGGAGAGCAATGTATGCTTCTAAGCACTTACCCTGTTACTGGCCAGGCTTTGATGACCTCCTCCCAGGTCCTGTCGGCTGCCCGATAGCTGGAGAGAGAAAAAACAGAAGCAAATTGGCGATGTTCCTCTGCTCACAGTGTGCATTAGAAGCGGTTTGCGCCCTATTAGCAAGTAAATCATGGCCTGGGAGGACGCCGACCACCCAGCACTGTCCTAACCCAGGCTGGAGGCCCCGCCCTCTATTAGGTGATTGGGCAGCCATGCAACCCTACATCATTCATGGCGACCTGCATGCAAATGAAGCCCACCTAGGAACTCCCACCCCTTATGAAAGACCACCAGCCACCACGGGTTGTAGAAGAGACTCAATGATGAGGCCACTGGGTCTAATATATATAATTAAAAATGGCACAAGGGGGGTAAAAAAATATTTTTGATGCTTTAATAGGGAGTAACTAGGACACGATTGAGATGATCATTTACACTACCGTTCACCTTTAAAGCTCCATTGAAACCTCAAACCCCTTTTCTCTAAATAGTACAGTACTTATATGTGCTTCCTGTTCTCCTACTCCGTTGCTCTGTGTAAGGACCGCATGCTTGATCACCAGCACTTTCACACAGACTTGTACAGCGGAGGAAGGGAGGGAGTGCGCCTGACCGGGTATGTTGGATTACAGAATGCACCGGGCGCAGCAGTCAGACTCTGGTGCCTATTGGACTGCCCAGCCGTAGTTAGACACCGCGGCGCTAGAACAGGAATGTGGAGGGAAGGCTATGAAGATTATTACAAATCCTGCCGATTTCTGAGGCAAGTCTTCATGATTATAGAAGTACCTCAAACCATGCAATCCCTATGCAAAAGACTTGAAAGGGATGTGCTCAGAGCAGGAGCAATGCCCTATTCAGGTGTATAGGATATTACAGAGCAGGCATGGGGGGCCCGACACTAGATTTGCCCAGCTAGGCTGCTGCCATTGCTGAAGGTGGGAGCCATAGGAAATGGACCTGCTGGAGGGAGCTAATGCATTTGAAACCTGTACAGGCACATGAGCTTCACAACATTTTGTTTTTGCTTTTGTCTTCTATGCAGGAACCCAAACCCACGAGCCC
>NW_017307721.1:194099-211784 GCF_000935625.1 Nanorana parkeri
CCATTCCTCCACATTTTAGAGAACGGCTTTACCAGAGCAGAACCATATGTCATCCGTTCACTTCACAGAACCAGAGCAGAGCAGAGCAGACGAGCAGCTTTTATGCGATTAACATTCCAAACGGAAATGTCTTCCCCACATTTATTTTACTAGGCCCGTAATGTGATGCGTCCCGTGATTTGATGCGTCCCGTGATGCGGGATGCTGCGGTCAGTGACAGCCGGAAGGCCCCCGTCTCTGTGATCTCTGCGCTTTATGTAGATTTACTCTAATTATAGATACGATCAGAGGGAGGTTCCTGCGCTCACCTACAGCAAGATCTGCAATAGAAATGGGAACAATGTGTCCCGTTCAGGGAGTATTCCAATTCAGAGTGCAAAGTACACAATGTGCCCACTTACAGGTAAAACACAAAGGGATTTCCAGTCAGTGGTCACGTGACGACTTCCAAAAATTGCTCCTCTCCATTCAGTCCTTTGGGGTTAATCTGTTTGCAGTGCCCACAGTGAGGCTCCGAGTGCTGTTTGTCGGTATCAGGTTCCATGAGAGGGATGTCGCTCGTCCATGGCCGGGGAGGAGAAAGCCAAGCATGCACATGCGGGATGCTGCGCTCAGTGACAGCCGGAGAGTCCTGCTGTGACATCCCACATGTGTGGATTTCTATGAGACACGCTACCTTGGTGGCAATGAGCGAGCGGGGGTCTCTCTTCCGGACCCCAATATTGCCAAACAGCACTCAAACCCTCACTGTGGGACTCTGCAAACAGATTAACCCCTCATGTTACTGAACGGAGAGGAGCGAATTTTGGAAAATACAAGTAATCACAATGGAGGTTTTTACCTGTAAGTGGACACATTGTGTACATTGTACTCAGAACTGGAACACTTCCTGAAGGGGATACATTGCTTCCATTTCTAGATCTATTTGGTGATGTCACTGCTGTGCTGCTCGCTGTTCTCCTTGCTGTAGGGGAAGCCGTACCTGAGGACCCGCAGTGCAAGGATCTCCCTGCTTCTCCTTCATTCATTCTGTGGATCTGTTCTTCCTCTGGAGTTTTTCTGTACTCACAAGTGGACACATTGTGTACATTGTACTCTGCACTGGAACACTTCCTGGAGTGGATACATCGTTTCCATTTCTATATCGATTTGGTGATGCACCTACTGTGCTCCTCACTATCCTCCTTGAGGGTCCGTTCACACCACATGCAGTGCGTTCCGGTCCGATTCTGGCCGGAACGCACTGCCTTGCATTGCGGCCGGCTCACTTTTTAGTGGGGCAGGAGGGGGTGTGGCAGGCCATTGAAGTGAATGGCACCGTAGCCACGCCCTCCGGCCGCAATGCGAATGCCCGCATGGGATCGCCAGGCACATTGTGCCTGCGGTCCAGTGCGGTGCGATCAAAATGCTGCAAGCACTAATTTGATCGCAACGGACCGCAGGCACAATGTGCCTGGCGATCCCATGCGGGCATTCGCATTGCGGCCGGAGGGCGTGGCTACGGTGCCATTCACCTCAATGGCCCGCCACGCCCCCTCCTGACCCACTAAAAAGTCAGCCGGCCGCAATGCGAGGCAGCGCGTTCTGGCCAGAATCGAACCGGAACGCACTGCAACTGGTGTGGACAGGCCCTTAAAAGGAGAACTATGGGGTCAGGACTTTTCCCCATAGTTCTCCTTAGGGTAACGGGAGGACACAAACTAGCGTCCTCCCGTCACCCTAAGCTCAGTATACCGCGAGCTACAGCTCACTATATACTGAGATGCCGCAGCCGGAGCGGATCCCGACATCGATGTCGAGATCAGCCCAGCTGCGTGAGTGACAGCTGGCTCCTCCTATCTAGAGGCAGAGCCAGCTGTACCCGCCCCTCCCCCATCCGTTCCGCCAGTCAGCGCTGGCGGATCGGAGGGGGGAATCCAGCCCCTCCCCTGTCACGGCAGAGAGCTGTGACAAGATCGAGAAGTGAGCGAACGCCGGTATGTGTTCGCTCACCTCCCGATCTACTGAGCCGACCTGTGACAGTCTCATTGTCACAGGTCGGCTAGAACTATGAGGTGAGTGAAAAGCCCCTCCCCCTCATAGTTCTCCTTTAATCTGTGCTTCCTCTGGAGTTTTTTTTCTACCCACAAGTGGACACATTGTGTACATTGTACTGAGAAATGTTATTCCTAAACAGGACACATTGTTTCCATTTCTTTTTGTATCTGCAAAGATTTTCACATCTTGCTTCAGGTGAGAGCAGGAACCTCGCTCTGATCTTTCCTTCTATCTGCATTTTTTTGATATAAAAGGATTATCACGTTACAGAGGTTGCAGCAGCCATCATTCTGTATATTTCTAGACTCGCTCGAAGCTTCGCTTTGCCTGCTAATAAAAAGGTTTTGCATGGTTTCCATCTCTTTAATGATTCACTGTAAGCAAAGAACACAGAGAGACGCTCCCGCCGTGTTATTATGAACATGCATCACTTTATAGAAGGGGTTTGAGCCGCTTCTATTGACTTCGGAGAGATAGAACCTAAATGATGCCGCAGTCAGCTGGTCACATGATAATGAACACATGAAATATTATTATTCCGTCTCTGTCTCTGAAAATGTTTTCTGTCATTGGAAGGTATACGATGAGGTCAGGAGGAGGAGTACAGACAATGCGAATGTCACACACAATGATGGGATCGCACAGTCTAGGACAATGACGTTAGTAGTTGGTTTGGATATAAATGTAAATTATTTTTTTGTTTGAACAGACTCTGTATCATTCATCTCCATGAACAGTAAACGGCTGACATGGGCACTGCTGGTGTCATTGCACTTCCTGTGCCTAGGCACTGTAGTAAAGACCTCTCACTGCCACTCTCTCTCCTTGTGCAGGGTGACTGGTCTCGTCTCCGCCCCCTCCAGTAATAAAGACCAGTTACTGCTGCTCCTTCTTGTGCAGGGCCACTGGTCTTGTCTCCGCCCCCTCCTGTAATAAAGACCGCTCACTACTACTCTCTCTCCTAGTGCAGGGTGACTGGTCTTGTCTCCGCCCCCTCCTGTAATAAAGACCGCTCACTGCTGCTCTCTCTCCTAGTGCAGGGTGACTGGTCTTGTCTCCGCCCCCTCCTGTAATAAAGACCGCTCACTGCTGCTCTCTCTCCTAGTGCAGGGTGACTGGTCTTGTCTCTGCCCCCTCCTGTAATAAAGACCGCTCACTGCTGCTCTCTCTCCTTGTCCAGGGTGACTCGTCTGGTCTCCGCCCCCTCCTGTAGTTTTCTGTAGTGGGTGAAGCCTGATGGGACCCTCCCACAGCTCTGATTTCTGGACAGGATATGTACACAGCACAGTGATGATGTCACATCACAAGGAATATCTGGGTTTGCAAAAGGCATTTGGTGCGCACAAAGTGGATGTATAATCTTTGTGGCTGTTGAGGAATATAATTGAAAGTTTTTGTGGCTGAGGTTCAGGTTTTTGGTTCAAAAATTTGTAGTTCACAGTAAACCAAAAGAACAAAAGATGGAACTTACTCTGTTCACGTTGGGTGAACTTAAACTCCTCCGATGCAGCTTTCCTTTCCCTGATAACTGCTCCTTCACTGCCACCTCCTGGAAGGGTAAAAAGTCATTTGTGATTGAAGGATAAAATAAATCTCGGCGGAATATTAAAAAAGCAATAAAACCAAAACCAGCAATTTGTACCCCGAGCATGTGACAGCTCCCGCCTGAGAAGCATCAGCAGGCACGGGGAAAGCTTTAGCAGGAATCTACTGCATCTAGTATCAGCAAAACGGCCCAAATGTGTTGAAGCTGCAGCCCATCCCCAAAATATCAGCCCCCAACACTCCTAGACAGGGACCTAAGGGAGCATTAAAAGGAGAAGTATGAGGAGAGTGCTTTTCACTCACCTCATAGTTCTAGCCGACCTGTGACAATGAGACTGTCACAGGTCGGCTCAGTAGATCGGGAGGTGAGCGAACACATACCGGCGTTCGCTCACCTCTCGATCCTGTCACTGCTCTCTGCCGTGACAGGGGGAGGGGCTGGATTCCCCCCTCCCCGCTCCGATCCTCCAGCGCTGACTGGCAGAACGGACGGGGGAGGGGGGCGGGTACAGCTGGCTCTGCCTCTAGATAGGCTGAGGCAGCTGTCACTCACGCAGCTGGGCGGATCCCGGCACAATTGTCGGGATCCGTTTCAGCTGCAGCGTCTCAGTATACCGGGAGCTGTAGCTCCCTATATACTGAGCTTAGGGTGACGGGAGGACGCTAGTTTGTGTCCTCCCGTTACCCTAAGGAGAACTATGGGGAAAAGCCTTAACCCCATAGTTCTCCTTTAAAGTGTACCTAAAGCTTTTATAACCACTTCCTGTCTGGAGAAATTTCTTACATTTGCACACATGATAAAATCAGAATTTTTGGCAAGAAAACAGCTTCGGACCCCCAAACAATGATATATGTTCTGAAAGCCAAGGCCCCGGAGAATAAAAAGATGCTAGTTCCAATTTGTTATGTCGCACAGTATTTGCGCAAATGTTTATCAAACCAGTATTTTTAGGATTAAATACATTTAATGTAAATTCAGTGCACAGAAACAGAATATAACACCCAATTTTTTGGTAAAATATAAAAGTCGGGGTCACGTCGGGTAAATAGACACCAAACATGTCAAGCCTAAAAATTGTGTGCGCCCGTGAAACCACCAAAAACTACAATTCCCCAAAGGCGACGCATTAAACGCTTTTACGGCTCATCAGTTTAGCGCTAACAGTGATTGATGGGCCTAAAATTATTGGTCTCACTCCAACGCTCGTGGTGAAATGTAACATGTGCGGCGCAATTTTCATTTTTGCACATAGGCGCATCCGACATGTGATTGTGTGCACATAGGGAGACTTTGACTTATCCGATACTTAAACTTTTACAATTTTGTTTTTTTACACTCAACTTTATTGCTATCACATAGGGGGCTAACAAGCAAACAAATATAATATGACAGGTCCTCTTTATGGAGACATTTTCAGACCCCTAATGTCACCTAGGGAGCCCAAAGAAGCTGATGAAGCCGAGATCTGCTTCCCCAGCTTCTTCTCCTGGCTCTAAGAGCCGGAGACTGTAAATAGTGACACCGGAAGTGATGTAATACACATCACTTCCGGGTCCAGTGATCGGAGGAGATCAGCGGCTGGAAGCTTACTGACCCCCCTCCGATCCTTCAGGGGAGACCCTCCACACCGATCCAGGGCTCGCACAGGGAACAGCGGAGCCCGGGAAGCCGACGGCGGCACTGGATGGGGTCACAGTGCCGGATCTCTTGTATTTAAATAGCAACCCCCGGCTGTTTAAACCGGTACCAAGAACACGGCTGCAGCAGAAGACAAGTTCTTGGTATAGCCACTTGCAGCGGATGGCGTGTATTTATGTGAACCCGCTGGAAGTGGTTAACTATTGGATGGAGTGTAGAAGGGGGAGACCTTCCGTCACAATTTGGAGGGATCATTTGGATGGAGATCCACATCAGGTATAGAAGGGATGAGGGTCAAGTGCCCGCACACTTTTGGCCCATAAAGCGTATCACGATTAGATTTTGGCAGATTGAAGGGCTCTCTAGTAATCTTTGATGAAGCAGGACAGAGAGGCAACTCATGGCCAACTCAGTGACTGCAAAGTGCCCAGGTCCTGTGGCTGCAAAGGAGGCCCAAATCATGACCCACTCAACCTCATAGTTTGAGCCGACGTGTGGCAATGAAACTGTCACACGTCGGCTCAATAGATGGGGGAGTGAGCGAACACATACCGGCGCTCGCTCACTTCTCGATCATGTCTCTGCAGAGAGATATGACTATCACTCAGGGCTCTCTGCTGGGATTCCCCCCCTCCCCGCTCTGATCTGCCAGCGCTGACTGGAGGAACGAACGGGGGAGGGGCGGGTACAGCTGGCTCTTCCTCTAGATAGGCAGAGCCAGCTGTCAATCACGCAGCTGGGTGGATCCAGACAGTAATGTCGGAATCCATCCTGGCTGCGGTGGTCTCAGTATACCGCAAGCTGTAGCCCGCTATATATACTGAGCTTTGGGGGACGGGAGGACGCTAGTATATGTCCTCCCGTGACCCTGAGGAGAACTATGGGGAAAAACACTGACCCTATAGTTCTCCTTTAATGCAACCAATCGATTAGTTGAAAAAATAATCGGGCAGCTAATCGATTTTGAAAATAATCGTTAGCTGCAGCCCTATATAGCTTTATATGTGTCCATAAAATATAAATCAAAGCAACTAGACTTGCTTGAAGACCTTTCGCTGACCATCCAACTAGCTTTCTCAATTGGAAAATTCTGAATTGAGAAAGCTGGTCGGATGACCAGCGAAACGTCTTCAAGAAAAATACAGCAAGTCCAGTTGCTTTGATTTATTTTTACAGATATACTGTGACCCGGGTGAACGAGAACCTCCACAGACGGGCTTATTTATGGTTTTAGCTCATAGTTCTACTTATTATTACATAGTATTTATATGGCGCCAATAGTTTGCACAGCGCTTTACAGTATAAGGAAGACATTACAATCACAATACAATTCAAGACAAGATGGTGAGGAGGGCCCCGCCCCCGAGGGCTTACAATCTAAAAGAGGAGGGGGAAATCATACATGAGGAGGGAGCTGTGTGGGCATGAATTGTTTGAGAATGTGATGGTTCACTGGTTATGTTGAGGTTCTCCTTTAAGGCTGATGCTAATCATGTGCGTTTAACCTTTAGGAAAGGACATTCTGCATCACTAAACAGCTTATTGCGAGTCCCTCTGCGGAGTTCCTCCGTTTTTCGGAGTCCAGTCAGAATCCCCATGTGAGTCACAGAGCGGGCCCCCGTATCTGTAATTAGCCGAGAATCAGGCCACATGTTAATGGCTGCTCAGTCGTCAGGCAGGCCGGAGATGAGACAAGTATCATTGTGATCTCGGCAGGACGCCAGCTCTGACTCAAGCCTGGATGTAAAACGCTGCTTCCTGACGCAGGTTAAAAGGAGGAAATGCCCTTTATGTGGATATAAAAAGTAATTAATACATTTTCACAGCAGGTGAGAGAGAGAGGCTAAGATCCCGAGCGCCGGCTGCAACGCAACATTATAAAAAGGTCTAAATTTCCAGCCAGAATCCAATAAAAAGAGCCGATGAGAGTTCATTTCCATGCGCTTTGTTTAAGACGCATTTTAATGACATTTATACCTGAAAATATACAGATGGGTTAAAGGTCAACCCAACCGAAAACGCACATCGCAGTTTTACATTGCTGGCTGAATCTCATGCTGGCCAATAAAACCTAAAGAAGACTCCAATGTGGGAGTGTAACTAGAAATCACAGGGCCCTCATAGCAAAATGTTGTATGGGGCCCTGTGATTTCTAGTTACACCCACCTGATATCCCAAACAATTCACCTGAGGGAGACCCTGCGGAGGCCACCATAGACTCTCTATGGTGGGCTCTGCAGGGTCTCAGGTGGGCTGGTCAAACCCTCTTACTGGTCAGCCCTCATCAGCTGTCCGCCTCCTTTTCCTCCACGGTCACTGGCAGGCCCCGCCTCCTGAATCACCGGACCTCCTCCTTCACTGCTGACGCCTGGCCCAGCCTCCTCCTCCGCAGCTGCTGGCTGTCAGGAGGAACGTGGCGCTGCACACATCTCTGACAGTTTGTCAGTGATCTGGACAGCGGAGCGTTCCTCCTCACTCCCGCCAGTGACAGCCAGCAACCTTCAATACCATAGCGACCCAGGTGGCCCGCACGGCATCAGGGGGTCGTCCTGGCCAGGCCCCCCTGTGCCCCATAGCGGCCGCATGGGTCGCTATGGCGATTGTTCCGCCACTGCTCCAATGATTCAATACCCCCCCTCCCCATATCATAGGTATGAAGTGAGATGATGGTGGAGAAAAGCTGTCAGAGAACCCATCCTTACTGTGGCCATGTTGTAGGGGCATAGACACAAACCATCGGTGGGAACCTTGGAGCCTCCGAACTAGAACAAGCCAGGGGATGATTCAAACCAAATAAAAGAGAATTTTATCTGCTAAGCCAAGAGAGACTTCACCTAAAAGTAGATAGACCTCTGCATGTAGGTGGTGTCTTTCTTGACTTAACAGATAAAATGTACTTTTATTGGATCTGCAGGTGGCCCAGCCGGCATCACCTGCTGCGACAAAAGTCAATTTTTCAATGATTGTAGCAGTGCAGATTCAGATATAAAAATGTTTTTACTGAAGACTAGGGCTGCAGCTAACAATTATTTTTATAATCGATTAGTTGCCCGATTATTTTTTTCAAATAATCGATCGGTTGTAGTAAAATCTCCCTCTCCTTCCTCAAACTAACCAATAATGAGAATAGTTGCCAACTATTCAATTAATCGATTATCAATTTCATCGATTAGTTTTTGCAGCCCTAATGAAGACCCCCCCCCATAATAGCAACTTGCCCAATATAAAAGAGTAAACACACCAAAATATCTAATATTACGACCTTCAGGACTTTATTTTGTTCATATCTACATGGAAATCAAGGTTTATAAAACTTCACAGATGAGCTCACCATCCAGTTATGTAACTTACAAAACGGTTACCAGGTCACCCGACTTTACATTTTCCTTTGCGGTCACATTAAATAGGAAACAAATACATTTACCAGGTTGCTATGTATACATCTAGATCAGACAATGGTACGATATTAACACTGTAAAAAGTAGAGAAATGTGCAAAAAATACAGATTATCTCATGAAAAACTCAGTCATGACTCAAGAATCAACAATGAGAAGAAAGATACGGCTGAAACAGGCAAATTAGAATTCCCAGCCAGCAATTCCTTTCATAAAGGAGGCTCAGAGGTACAGCAGGAAATCACATATGCCGACACCTCTCAAATCCTCTTAAGGGATATCTGGGAGGTTGGGGGTTGGGCGTCACCTGAAAATTTGGTACGAGGTAGTTATGGAAGCGGCACACTAGATATGCAGATTTTGGACCCCAGTCCTGGAATGGAAGAGATCCCCCTATTCATTGAATGAAAGACACCCTGATAAATGCATTTAATGGGGTCCAGAAGGACAACATGCTGCCAGTGAAATGTATGAGGAGCAATGCAAATGCTAATAGAAAATAATCAGCTTGTGCTTTCTTTAATAACACTATCACAGCAATGAGGTAACACCCAAACCTAGGAGTTCTCTGTATACAAATAAGCACCTATTTGCATTCACACACGTGTGTCTAATGGGGCACATACACAGACCATTTATCAGCCAACAGACAGAGAAAAACAGAAAAGCCCATCAACAGCAAGTTGTCATTATTATTGTTCGAACTCTATACATGGGGTAATTATTGCATATTAGTGCTATAGACCCTTATTGTGCAGTAATCCCAACCTTTTAGGTCCATAGACCCACCTCTTGTATGGTTGGTTTAGGTCCATAGACTCACCCTTTGCATGGTTGGTTTAGGTCCATAGACCCCACCCTTTGTATAGTTGGTTTAGGTCTATAGATCCACCCTTTGTATTGTTGGTTTAGGTCTATAGACCCACCCTTTGCATGGTTGGTTTAGATCCATAGACCCCACCCTTTGCATGGTTGGTTTAGGTCCATAGACCCCACCCTTTGTATAGTTGGTTTAGGTCTATAGATCCACCCTTTGTATTGTTGGTTTAGGTCTATAGACCCCCCCCTTGCATGGTTGGTTTAGATCCATAGACCCCACCCTTTGCATGGTTGGTTTAGGTCCATAGACCGACTCTTTGCATGGTTGGTTTAGGACCATAGACCCACCCTTTGCATGGTTGGTTTAGATCCATAGACCCACCCTTTGCATGGTTGGTTTAGGTCCATAGACCACACCCTTTGCATGGTTGGTTTAGGTCCATAGACCCCACCCTTTGTATAGTTGGTTTAGGTCTATAGATCCACCCTTTGTATTGTTGGTTTAGGTCTATAGACCCCCCCCCCTTGCATGGTTGGTTTAGATCCATAGACCCCACCCTTTGCATGGTTGGTTTAGGTCCATAGACCGACTCTTTGCATGGTTGGTTTAGGACCATAGACCCACCCTTTGCATGGTTGGTTTAGGTCCATAGACCCCACCCTTTGTATAGTTGGTTTAGGTCTATAGATCCACCCTTTGTATTGTTGGTTTAGGTCTATAAACCCCCCCTTGCATGGTTGGTTTAGATCCATAGACCGACTCTTTGCATGGTTGGTTTAGGTCCATAGACCCACCCTTTGCATGGTTGGTTTAGATCCATAGACCCACCCTTTGCATGGTTGGTTTAGGTCTATAAACCCACCCTTGGTATAGTTGGTTTAGGTCTATAGACCCACTCTTTGTATAGTTGGTTTAGGTCTATAGACCCACCCTTTGTATAGTTGGTTTAGGTCTATAGACCCACCCTTTGCATGGTTGGTTTAGATCCATAGACCCACCCTTTGCATGGTTGGTTTAGGTCCATAGACCGACTCTTTGCATGGTTGGTTTAGGTCCATAGACCGACTCTTTGCATGGTTGGTTTAGGTCCATAGACCCACCCTTTGCATGGTTGGTTTAGGTCCATAGACCCACCCTTTGCATGGTTGGTTTAGGTCTATAGACCCACCCTTTGTATAGTTGGTTTAGGTCTATAGATCCACCCTTTGTATAGTTGGTTTAGGTCTATAGATCCACCCTTTGTATAGTTGGTTTAGGTCTATAGATCCACCCTTTGTATTGTTGGTTTAGGTCTATAGACCCACCCTCCTTGCATGGTTGGTTTAGATCCATAGACCCCACCCTTTGCATGGTTGGTTTAGGTCCATAGACCCCACCCTTTGTATAGTTGGTTTAGGTCTATAGATCCACCCTTTGTATTGTTGGTTTAGGTCTATAAACCCCCCCTTGCATGGTTGGTTTAGATCCATAGACCGACTCTTTGCATGGTTGGTTTAGGTCCATAGACCCACCCTTTGCATGGTTGGTTTAGATCCATAGACCCACCCTTTGCATGGTTGGTTTAGGTCTATAAACCCACCCTTGGTATAGTTGGTTTAGGTCTATAGACCCACTCTTTGTATAGTTGGTTTAGGTCTATAGACCCACCCTTTGTATAGTTGGTTTAGGGCTATAGACCCACCCTTTGCATGGTGGGTTTAGATCCATAGACTCACCCTTTGCATGGTTGGTTTAGGACCATAGACCCACCCTTTGCATGGTGGGTTTAGATCCATAGACTCACCCTTTGCATGGTTGGTTTAGGACCATAGACCCACCCTTTGCATGGTGGGTTTAGATCCATAGACTCACCCTTTGCATGGTTGGTTTAGGACCATAGACCCACCCTTTGCATGGTGGGTTTAGATCCATAGACTCACCCTTTGCATGGTTGGTTTAGGTCTATAAACCCACCCTTGGTATAGTTGGTTTAGGTCTATAGATCCACCCTTTGTATTGTTGGTTTAGGTCTATAGACCCACCCTTTGCATGGTGGGTTTAGATCCATAGACTCACCCTTTGCATGGTTGGTTTAGATCCATAGACCCACCCTTTGCATGGTTGGTTTAGGTCCATAGACCGAATCTTTGCATGGTTGGTTTAGGTCCATAGACCGAACCTTTGCATGGTTGGTTTAGGTCCATAGACCCACCCTTTGCATGGTTGGTTTAGGTCCATAGACCGACTCTTTGCATGGTTGGTTTAGGTCCATAGACCCACCCTTTGCATGGTTGGTTTAGATCCATAGACCCACCCTTTGCATGGTTGTTTTAGGGCTATAGATCTACCCTTTGTATGGTTGGTTCAGGTCTATAGACCCCACCCTTTGTATAGTTGGTTTAGGTCTATAGACCCACCCTTTGTATGGTTGGTTTAGGTCCATAGATCTACCCTTTGTATGGTTGGTTTAGGTCTATGTACCCACCCTTTGTATGGCTGGTTTAGGTCCATAGATCTACCCTTTGTATGGTTGGTTTAGGTCTATGTACCCACCCTTTGTATGGCTGGTTTAGGTCTATAGACCCACCCTGGTCTAAAGGATGGGAATATCGAGAAGGAAGCCAACTCTGTCTCGGCAGGGCAAGAGTGTTAGCTCAGTTACCTTCAGCTCTAATAAAACACAAAACTATGAGCTTGCATATTTTACACAAAGCAGATTGTAAGTTTTTTCACAGAAAATACATCAGAACAATGTCTACAGAGACTCTAGGACAGATTTTCTCTACCAAGGTTCCATGGAATCCCAGGGTTCCTTCAAAGGTTGCTAGAGGTCGCTTGAGCAGGTGGAGCAATTTCTACCTTTCAGATAGGTTACCACTGACACAAATGATCTTTTTAACTATCTGTTGGGAGGACATTATATGGATTGGGGTTCATTGAGACCTGAAAGTTACTTCAAGGGTTCCTCTGTGTTCGAAAGTTTGAGAAAAGCTGCTCTAGGATATTCCACACAGCCAACAACTTCTGCCATTTGATGCTTGCACATCTACTAAAACTGACCAACATCCGTGTCCATTGTTTGAGATCAAAGACGCAGAACTATCTTTTGTTCCAGCAACAAACTTTAGAATTCTGCCAAGGTTCCATAGCAATAGGTCAATTGAGCTCAAGGTGTCTAAGACAATCGAACAGAGAGCTTTCTTTTTAGAAGAGTCCAGTCATTCTTCAAGTCATCCCGTTTTATGGGTCACAGTATAACAAGTTCTTAGTGTTCGGCTGTTGAGGTTAAAATTATGCCGCACGGAATCGCTCAATCATTGGTCAGAAACAGGTTGACTTGCTCGGACCAATAAGCTTTGTATTCCTCAATGTCTCGCAGGGGGCTGCTGCTGCGTGGCACCAGTCTAGAGCTCTCCTGTGTTATCTTTATATCGTCCCAGCTCTGCTGGAACAATATGGGTGGAGCTGACGCTCTTCTGCTCTGTTCCCATCTGGCAGAGGGAAAGTCAGAGTACCGTTTTGGGTTACTTCTGGGCTGTGTCTTCTCTCTCAAGCCCCCAGACTTGCCTTCATCCAAGCGGCATGGATAGCGATACCCTCTGCCTATAGGGCAGAACGCCTGCAGGAGAGGTGGAGTGAAAAGAGTTAAAGAGATTCTCCAGAACACTGTTAAGCTTTTTCCACATACTCACAGAGGAATGCAGGCCATTTACAGCCTCCAGCTCATTAACTTCCATGGGAAAGTGAAGCGCTGTTTGGAGGCTGAACCTTTATCTGTGACCATACTGAGACGGGCTGCCGAGAGGTGTGCAGGTCAGCAACTCCCCTAATATCCAGTCTGTGTCAGCAATGGGTGACTTCAGATAAGGCCTCCGGTTTCACAAAGCCCTCAGCTCTCACATGAAGTTAATGAGCTATAAATCATTTAACTATGCCCTCTGTAGGTGGAAAGAGTTTACCCTTTCCTGGAGAACCGCTATAACTTTTTCTGGCACCCTAATCTATGGCTCCAACAAGAAAAAATGTAGTGATAAACAAAAAGTCCAGAACACAGGAAACAAAAACAATTCCGGACACCATTACAAAGACTTTTCCAGGCCCCAAGACAGATTTGTCATACCTTTAGACCCCTCGGCTTGCTTACTGGGACTTACACCTCTGAATATGCCTAGGGACTGCAGAAGGTTGCTGCCACTGGTACTTAGCGCAGCTAGATGCCCAACTGCGTCCCATTGGAAGATGATACAGTCCAGTACTGGAGTGCCAGTGTCCATACTTCCCATTGGAAGAGGACTCGCGCATCTGTATGCTCGCATGTGAGACGTTAAACTCATGGAATGACCAATACTACAACTTTGACCGAGTGTTGGACCCCTGCACCTGGTTTGATACCTTTAAATACCTTTAGAATGATCTCAAATGTGACAAATCGCTGACCACGACTCCCTTGCTCCTCTTCCTCCATCCTAGCTGCACCTATCGGGGTGAAGGTCTCTTCACAACCTCAATCTTTCCATCTGTTCAATTCATGTCTATGTTCTCAATGTTTGACATGTGTGTTGTGTGTTAAATGTCATGCCACAGCCTGGATCCAAGACTAGGGTCACCACCAGACCTCAGCCGCACAGCCGATAGAACTCCATGCAAGACACCCGACTCTCTGAAATGTCTGAACAGGCTTGCAGGAGTGACCACACCTTTTTCAAACGCACTGCTATTAGCCGTATCTAGTCCACACTGGTCTACCCTTGGACCACTGTGTGGTTTTTGGTGGAACGTGTCCATATTGGACCATGTGTGCTCCTCAGTGGTTATTTTGTACTATTGTAACATCAATCTAAAAACGTCCAATTAAAATACATTTGAATAAAAGAGGGATCTGTGACAGAATATCTATAACGCAGTCCTGGGGCATTACGCGGACGAGGACCGCCACAAATCCTTTTCGTTGGCAGAACAGAGAGAATGTTTGACTGATGACATTTCTGGCTCACGTCCAGCCTTGTGAGTCTCTGAGGAAACCTTTTTTCTTTTGTTCTTCAAAACTTTATACATGTGCATAAAATGTGTGTACCCCAACGGGGGGAGCCGATCAACAGCTGTGAGCTTCAGAGGGCGATTGCATCTATAGCTTAAATAAACGCGTCATGTTTTCTGTGCATTCGGCTGTAGAATTAAAATGGAGCACAAATCTGCAATGGAATGATGTGTGATTGGGGAGAGGGACAGAATTTAGATCTGGTCTACGCTGATCTTAAGGCTGAACCCCACAAAAAAAGCTAAATACACAGATGACATTTTAGGTATGGGAGCTGCTTTGCCACAGCCCGGTCTGCCAAGTCTCTGCTGGGTGAGCTGAGCTGCTAAGTCACTGCCTGGAGGAAGGAGCAGGGTGAGCTGCTGGATCTCTGCTGGAAAGGGTGAGCAGAGTGAGCTGAGCTGCTGAATCACTGTTGGGAGGAAGGAGCTGAGCTACAGAGTCTCTACTGGAGAGGAGGAGCATGCTGATATGCTGAGTCACTGCTGGCAGGGTGAGCTGAGCTGCTGAGTTTCTTTTGGGAGGAAGGTGCTGAGCTACAGAGTCTCTACTGGAGAGGAGTAGCATGCTGATATGCTGAGTCACTGCTAGCAGGGGGAAGCTGAGCTGCTGAGTCTCTGTTGGGAGGAAGGTGCTGAGCTACAGAGTCTCTACTGGAGAGGAGGAGCAGGGCGTACTGAAATGGTGAAACACTGCTGGCAGGGGGAAGCTGAGCTGCTGAGTCACTTGCTGGGACTGCAGTGCAGGCAGGGCCCAGCTGCTAAGTCCCTACTGGAATGGGGGGAAGCTGAGCTGCTGAGCCACTACTGAGAGGGAGGAGCAGGGTGATCCCGCTTGCAGAGTTAGTTTTGGAAAGAGGTGCCTGGAGAGCCGAGCTGCTGAATCACTGCTGGATCTGCAGGTGCTGCATCGATGCTGGAAAAGGTAAGCAAGGTGAGCTGAGCTGCTGAGGTCATTGCTGGGAGGGAGGAGAAGGGTGAGCTAAGCTGATGAAATTAAATTGAACCTTTCAGCTGTATAATATTGAGGATGAATTACTCCAGAGTACCTGCAGCTACATAGGTCACGAAGGGTTGTTTTAAAGTAAACTTACTGCTTTGAATGCCCATAGCCTGACCACAATTCAACTCTAAGCTGCTTGGTAACAGCGGATAAAGGCAGGATTGCACACAGTGGGAAAGGAAGAAACTTTATGCTTAACCCCTTATTTCATTCCGTTAGCAATAACAACTATTAAAACAACAGTTTTGCTGACACGTGACATCACAGGAAGCAGACACAGCCAGCATCCTAACCGCAATGAGCACTGGACAAACATGAATTGGGCACTTAGAAAAAGCAGACAGAGGCAGCATGCATCTCTAGCATTCAGCCTATATTTTCATACACCTGAACCCTTTGTAATTTGTCCACTAGGCCTCTGTAACAGTGTACATTGCAATACTGCAGTGTGCCCTCTTCATTATAACCCGACAAATACACACATAGCCCAATAAGAGAAACAATAAAAGGAAACTGACCTGACGCAGCCGATCCAAGGTAAGTATGTTCTCTACAGCCAGGACACTCCGCAGATACTTCTCCATGTGCGCTTCAGAATCCGCAGAGCCGGCATCCTCTGCATTTGCTGCCAAGCGTGCCAGAGCTTCTCGGTCTTCTGAGCTTTGAGAGTCCTGAGAATAAAGTAACATCAAGATCATGAGTGGAGCCAATACTCCCACCACCTTTATTATTCATCTCAAGGCTCCACTGAGGAAGGCCACACATGTGTCATATCGATATTGACGGTCTGAGGTTATCAAAAGATGCAGTTCAGAAACAGCTCAACAATTGTACAGGGTGCTTGAAATAAGGGGCATTGCTCGATTTTATCGAGTAGTCCATTGCCTCCCTCCCCCCACCAACTAGAAAAAACCCAAAGACTCAAATCCCTAAATCCAGAAGTTCTCCAGCCAGTCATTCCTCATCTCATCCAACGCTGGGCGGCTCTCGCTCAACGCTGGGCGGCTCTCGCTCAACGCTGGGCGGCTCTCGCTCAACGCTGGGCGGCTCTCGCTCAACGCTGGGCGGCTCTCGCTCAACGCTGGGCGGCTCTCGCTCAACGCTGGGCGGCTCTCGCTCAACTACGGGCGGCTCTCGCTCAACTACGGGCGGCTCTCGCTCAACTACGGGCGGCTCTCGCTCAACTACGGGCGGCTCTCGCTCCAGCATAGATTGCTGCACACGTGATGATATCTAAGCGCCGCCACACCCCCAGCGTTGGCTGCACAGGTAGTGGCTGAATGACACTGGGTGTCATTCAACTCAGAAGAGGAGCACCTCCTACAGGAGAAATTGACATTTTGCAGGGGACAGCGCTGAAAAGTATGGATGAATAAACACGCATTCCCAGAAGCTTAATATGCTGAAATGTTACCTTCCCTATCCACCCCCCATCAACATACTACTAAAATGTTTAAAAAAAACCTTTCTATTTTCTTATTCTGTGCTTCTCTATACAATGCAGGCAGATCACGGCTGGTGGCAGGGGGTGGCAGGGCACTGTAGACGGCTTTCTAAAAACATCACAGCACCCTGCCAGAGTACTCCTCTCAAGAGCCCTCATGCAAGCAGTGGGGTGGCTCTTGGGAGGAGTTATGCAAATATCAAAATATCTTGAAGGGTGGGTGGCATTTTGGAGGAGTGGGGGTTCCTAGTTAGGACGTATTTGCATGCACGGCACCACAAGTACCACCTACATCTGATGCTTAGCCTCTATGAGTGGAAAAAATGAAGTCCAATAAATGAAAGGGGCGGGACCAGGGACACTCAGGCTGGGGAGGAAAGCGCTAGATGATGCTGAACGTACTCCAGCCAGGAAATGAGGCGGAGCTCTATCTGACTTGCTGCAGCTTCTAATGCACATTGTGAGGAGCTTCCAGTGTGCAGTGACATCAGAGGAAGAGGAGAGGAGCCGGTACAACTGTGCAAGACTGAAGGGAAGGACGGAGGTCAGATAGAAGACTGAGGGGGGGGACGGAGGTCAGATAGAAGACTGAAGGGGAGGACGGAGGTCAGATAGAAGACTGAAGGGGACGACGGAGGTCAGATAGAAGACTGAAGGGAAGGACTGAGGTCAGTTTTCCCAGCTACTAGGCAGGCACAGCACCCTGGATTCTGTAGGACTCCTGGTTTGATCTCTGCAAGGTGCACAGCTCAGAGTTCATAGGCCTCTCACATCTCCCCTACAAT
>NW_017307721.1:211892-222774 GCF_000935625.1 Nanorana parkeri
ATAATAATAAAGTAAGGGCGAGTGGCTGATTTTAGAGCAGAGGGAGGATCGGGGTCAGGATAGAACCAACCAACTACACACCCAAGAAAGTTACTCCTACTTCCTGTCTGAGAATGATTACATGACCTCCCTCAGACAGCAGCACCTCCATCACTGCCTGCCAATAATGCTGAGTGGAGGGCATAGAACAGACTCTGCAGGACGGCATAAGGAAAATGTAAGATGCGGATAATGAGAAAGCCATCAGAGATCTGTAAATATAAAAGACTTGTAACAAAAAAGCCCTGACCCCATAGTTCTCCTTTAAAGGAAAATTTCTCCCATGATTCAAACATTTCCCACACTGATTCCACTTAGAAAATGTGTGAACGTTGGGTGAAAACCTCTATAGAGACCCCGGAAGTCTAGTCCATGCCCGTAGCAGTTTGTTTGTGATAACATTTCCCCGGCGTGATTTATTATTTACTCTACTCTAGATCCGCTTTAATGATACTTAATTGCCTCACATGAGGGGATATTCCGGGAAAAAAAAAAAAGGATCTCCATCATCTACTATGTAGACGGAGATGTGAGGAGCCTCCCAGCTAGAGCAACAAATGTTCAGCGGTGCCGAGGACTGCGGGAGATATTGACGAAGAAGAATCAATGAAACTTTGTATTCCGCGCATTGCGCTCAGGCAGAAGTCATCAAAAAGCTTGTGCCGGTGAAATGACAGCATAACCTTTCCAATTTCTAATATGTCTCCATAGATCGAATTGTGACATGAAACTCTTAACTCCTTAAGGACCAATGATGGAATAATTCCGTCATGCGTCCTTAAGGGTTGTAAGCTTCCCTCATGCACTATATGAGAACTTATATATGAATGTGTCACATCAAATAAAAGCCCCTTTTTGCCCTTTAAAAAACGGTATATAATATGTGTTGGTGCAACAAATGAAAAAAGGTGGAAATTTGCGGTTGAACACACACACAGCAAAAATGTGCTTTGGTCCTTAACTGAAAGAGAAGCATCTGAAGCTTGGTGCTTAAGGGGTTCATTAAGAACAGTCTGTGCTGCCAATACCCACCAATCAGGTCCAAGCTGAGACAGAGAGAGGAGCAGGAGGGAGTGCGGCAGAGAAGAGAAGGAGGGAGTACGAGAGACAGAGGAGCAGGAGGGAGTACGAGAGACAGAGAAGCAGGAGGGAGTACGAGAGACAGAGGAGCAGGAGGGAGTACGAGAGACAGAGAAGCAGGAGGGAGTACGAGAGACAGAGGAGCAGGAGGGAGTACGAGAGACAGAGAAGCAGGAGGGAGTACGAGAGACAGAGAGGAGTACGAGAGAAATAAAACAGAAATGTTACTTGTGTTTTGGAGCAAAAATAGACTTTGACCCTCTATAAAAAAAACGCTTGCGGGGTAATTAATTACATGTTAACGACAGTTCAGAAAGCTTTACGGTTTTCTCTAACCGAGTAAACGCAACATCGAATCGATACTTGGTCACGTGACCAGTGACCACTGCTGACTTTCCCAGAGGATCTCACGGGCAAAAGTAAGCTGGTCACTGGATTTGCCTAAACAGTCCCCAAAATGGCAGAGGCCAGGTAACCAATGCCATGGCACTAGTCACATGATCTGGCAAGTCCGCTATCAGACCACACATGCAAACAAAGAAGAATTCATTTTTTTTTTTACCTCTGGAATATTGGAGACGATTTCAACAATAACTCCGCAGCTTGTGATGTTGCTCCGGTGAGCCATTCTTCTTAGAAAATTCTGAGCGAAACCCTACAAAAAGAGAAAAAACAAAAAAGGTGTAAAATAATACTAACATAACACCGCAACAAAAACCCTCAATCGGGAACCCTCAATCTGCCTCTAGATAGGCAGAGCCAGCTGTCCGTCACGCAGCTGGAAGCGGATCCAGACATAATTGTCGGGATCCGTCCCGGCTGTGGCGTCTCAGTATACCGTGAGCTGCTATATACTGAGCCTAGGGTGACGGGAGGACGCTAGTTTATGTCCTCCCGTGACCCTGAGGAGAACTATGAGGAAAAACCCTGACCCCATAGTTCTCCTTAGGATAACGGGAGGACACAAACTAGCGTCCTAACATCACCCTAAGCTCAGTATATAGAGAGCTGTAGCTGGCGGTATACTGAGACGCCGCAGCTGAAGCGGATCCCGACAATTATGCCTGGATCCGCTTCCAGCTGCGTGAGTGACAGCTGGCTCCGCCTATCTAGAGGCAGAGCCGGCTGTACCCGCCCCCTCCCCCGTACGTTCCGCCAGTCAGTGCTGGCAGATCGGAGCGGGGAGGGGGGAATCCAGCCCCTCCCCTGTCACGGCAGAGAGCCGTGACAGGATCGAGAGGTGAGCGAACGCCGGTATGTGTTCGCTCACCTCCCGATCTACTGAGCCGACCTGCGACAGTCTCATTGTCACAGGTCGGGTAGAACTATGAGGTGAGTGAAAAGCCCCTCCCCCTCATCGTTCTCCTTTAAGTCTGTGGCCCCATAGTCAGAGATCACAGAGAAGTCGGAAAGTGCCACATTTTGTATAAATTGGAAACAATCCCATATATCGGAGGAGACACTCCATGCAGACCCTTTCCTGCTATTCCCTAAAGCTGGACTCCAGGCAAATGGCTGAATTCACGTTTACACATCTACATGTAGAAGTCGTTTTGTTGGCCAAAAGATTAGTAACTCGGTTCAGCAATATTATGGTGCTACTGCCGGACAGATCAGTCAGTTCCTGCGCCCCCTGGGACCTCACTGCAGACTGGTCTAGGACCCAGGATTGGGAAAATAAAAGAGTAGCAGGTCATAAATAAGGATCCTCTGGGGGACCCGTGACCACGGCATAGGAGCTCACCATAGAGCCCGTAGAGCAGACGAACAACGTCCGTTCTTCGTCTGCTCTGTGTGATCATGGAGACTGTAATCACAGCGCCACCTGTCTCAGCTGTAACTAACTACACAGAACCCGACCCTCCCCTAGGTGCGCCTTATGGAGCGCAAAATACGGTAAATCTTTCATTTGGTATATGGTTATATAAAAAAAAAACAGTTTTTATTGAAGGCTGACAAATGCACAAACATGCAAAATTAAAAAAAATATTAATTTTGTAATACTCTAATTGTATTTGACAATGGCAGTATTAAAAAGGAGAACTATGGGGTTAAGTATTTTCCCCATAGTTCTCCTTAGGGTAACGGGAGGACACAAACTAGCGTCCTCCCGTCACCCTAGGCTCAGTATACCGCAAGCAGCTGCTCGCGGTATACTGAGACGCCGCAACTGAAGCGGATCCCGACAATTATGCCGGGATTCGCCCAGCTGCGTGACTGACAGCTGGCTCTGCCTATCTAGAGGCAGAGCCAGCTGTACCCGCCCCCTCCCCCATCCGTTCCGCCAGTCAGCGCTGGCGGATCGGAGCGGGGAGGGGGGGGAATGGCAGCAATATTTGCTGCCATTATAGTAATTGTTGTCTTCACGAGCTCTGATCTAGTTTGCGTTTTTCCTCACATTGCCTCAACGTCATGACGGAAGAGGCACCCAATTCTCACCTGGCGGCTGTAGACATTGACGCATATGCGCTTGCGTAGGACCAGCTGCATCTCGGCGGGGTGGCTCAGCTGCACCGTCACTCTGACAATGAGGTAAACTCTCTCGTCTGCGGAGGAACCTTTGCTGAGCTGCGGGCAGTTGTGGACGGTGCAGTCCCAGGAGGCCTCCGCCTTCACCTGAAAGAGTACAACAACATGAACGACAGTAGGGGCAATGATTGCAAATATTTACACTGGTGCAGTTTGAAAGGGGGCAACTTCCGAGATACCTTGTTCCTGTCAATTCAGCCCTTTCCTCCCCAGCCGGACGGTCCCTGGCCCCGCCCCTTTTATTGCTTTTCAATTGTTTCAATCACGGAGGCTCAGCATCACATGTGGGCGTTACCTAGGGCCGTCTGCATGCAAATACAGCCTGCCTAGGAACGCCCACTAGCTCTTTCCTCACCACTCTATGTCCCGCCCCCTTTCATTCATTCGATTTCAGTTCATCCAATCATGGAGGCTCAGCATCACATGTGGGCGTTACCTAGGGCGGTCTGCATGCAAATACAGCCTGCCTAGGAACGCCCACTAGCTCTTTCCTCCCCACTGTGACTGTCCCTGACCCCACCCCTTTTATTGGATTTTAGTGCTTCCAATCATGGAGGATCAGCATCACATGTGGGCGTTACCTAGGGCGGTCTGCATGCAAATACAGCCTGCCTAGGAACGCCCACTAGCTCTTTCCTCACCACTGTGACTGTCGCTGACCGCGCCCCTTTTATTGGATTTTAGTCCTTCCAATCATGGAGGCTCAGCATCACATGTGGGCGTTACCTAGGGCGGTCTGCATGCAAATACAGCTTGCCTAGGAACGCCCACTAGCTCTTTCCTCACCACTGTGACTGTCGCCGACCGCGCCCCTTTTATTGGATTTGAGTCCTTCCACTCATGGAGGCTCAGTATCACATGTGGGCGTTACCTAGGGCGGTCTGCATGCAAATACAGCCTGCCTAGGAACGCCCACTAGCTCTTTGCTCACCACTGTCTATGGCCCGCCTCTTTCATTCATTCGATTTCAGCTCTTTCAATCATGGAGGCTCAGCATCACATGTGGGCAGTTTCCATGCAAAAACAGTTTGCCGAGGAATGCCCAATCCCCCCAGACTGACACCCACCTATTAAGGCATTATTATATTTGCATAACTCCTCCCAAGAGACCGCCCACTGCATGCATCAGGCCTGAGGGCTCTTGAAAGGGGTGCTACAGCACCCTGCCCGCCGCTTCCACCAGCCTGCCTGCATTGCATAGAGGAGCAGCACAGAGACTCGATGATGATGTCACGGAAAACGCTCGGATACAAACCTCATTCTCGTGGAATTTGACTATCTGCAGTTCAAAGAACTCGTCTTCCTCTTCGCTGGTGAGTGTTGCGTCCCATCCGGCCGCCTCTGGTTCATCCAGATTATCCTGCGAGCTGAAATCATCCGCTGAAAGACAACAGAAGTAAAATGAGGCCGATATTCCCTGCCGGCTTGTGTCTCTCCCGTGTTACAGAATGACTCCATAAAGTAATAGTTACAGGCAAACCAGAACATGAAACTATGTTCAAATTCCTTATTTCCCGTGCTCCTCAGCTCCATCTAGTGGCCTAATGAATCATTACAACACACTACATTCAAACTGGGGAAAAAGTATATGACGTACCTATGTTTATTGCATTATTCACCCAAAATAAATGTTCACATATATTCACAGGGCAAAGGGCCTGTTTGTCAATAGACTCCTTACTGTTCATGAGTCTTTATACCTCTAGCAGTTACTGATAGGGATGCACCGATACCGATACTAGTATCGGTGCCGAGTATTCGGGCGAGTACGCCTAGCCCTATATCTTCCGGTATCAGGAAGCTGGGCAGCGCGTCATTACACGCTTCCCGGATTCCTGATTGGCCGGGAAGCCGGCTCCATGCTCCCTTACATGGAGCCGGCTTCCTGGCCAATCAGGAAGCCGGGCGCCGTGTAATGACTCGCTGCCTGGCTTCCTGAGTGATCGGGAAGCTGGCTTCATGCTCCCTCATCGCCTCATGACGAGGCAGCCTGGCCACGTGCCAGGCTTCCCGATTGGCCAGTAAGCCTGCTCCATGCTTTCTAGACATGTGCGATTCGTTTCGTTACGAATCGAAATTCGTACGAATTTTCCTGAAATTCCGAATTTCGGAGCATCCGAAATCCGAATGGCAGTTTCCGAATTATATCCGAAATACGAAATTCCGTTAACGAATTTCGGATCCGAATTTCTTTGAAACAGGAACTAATATTACCCCTGTAAATGAGGTTGAACAGCATGACAAGATTTTTTTTTAATCCGAGATACGGATCCGCTGCTGCTGATGCATTAAAACACACAGGCAGGAAATACGAAATTCCGTTGACGTATTTTCGTTCCGTTACGAACATTCGTTATATTGAAGGTAAAAAGCAAAGTACATTTATATTGGAGTTGATGGTAGTTTTTTTTTTTAAAGTCCGAAATACGGAATTCGGAATACGGAATCCGTTAACGGAATTCGTATTTCGGATAAAAAAACAACTACCACTCCAATATTAACAAAGGTATTTTGCTTTTTAACTTCATCATAACGAATGTTCGTAAAGTTACGAAAATATAACCGCCACTAACGAAAATTCGTATTTCGTACGAATCCGAGTCCGAATTGAGTTCAGTTACGAATTACGAAATACGAAATAACGGATATTCCGAAACGAAAAGAAACAGAACAAATTTTTTGACGGCGCACAAGTCTAATGCTTTCGCGTCACCTAGTGACAAGAAGCATGGGGACGGCTTCCGTGCTAATTGAGAAGTCGGGTGGCGAGTCTTTACACGTCGCCTGGCTTCCCGAATGGGACTTCCGGTATCGGTATTCCGTATCAGCAAGTACCAAAAAAAAAAAATATTGGTACGTACAATTGGGAACGTACAGGGTTCTTGTTGACTTTCCAGGAATCTTAAAGAGACCCTGTCACCAGGTAAAAGCATTAAAAAAATCATGCATTATAAATGCGTACTAGCAACGTCTTTCCATTCCATTTGTTAATTGACTCACAATGTGCCTTTGAAGTTGCAAAGAAATTTGACTACTCTGGGAAGAGTCAATTCCCTAGCACAGCCCCCTCCCAAGTCATAGCCCCCTCCTGGGAATGCCTAATTACTGGCACAGCTCCTCCACCCCTCCCTATATAACCTTTAATGTGGCTGCAGGGGGAGGAGTGACGGGTCACTTGAGTGACAGTTTTGAGTCTGCTGAGGCTGTGACATCACATCCAAGATGGTGGCGCCCAGCAGCAGTCACGGGGCTTTTGAAAGTCCACACAAGGGGAGGTTTTCACAGCTTACACATATAGTCTTATGGGAGGATATTAGTGGACATGAATGGTCTGGTGACAGGGTCTCTTTAAAGCCAACCTATGCTTTGGCAACAGGTTCACTTATGTCAGCTGCCATTACTGACCTTCATATGTAACATGCAGCCCTGACACATGCTAAAGATCTTCTCACATGTAGCCCAAAACAGGGCTGTAGCTACCATGGGGCGAGTGAGGCACTCGCCTCAGGCGCAGCTGAGAGGGGGCGTAGCCAGGGCCAGCCTGGCTGCGCCCTGCGGCACCTGTTGCCATGGCGAGCACAGGGCGCCATTGGAAACAGGGGCGCCAGACGTCCAACACAGCTTCTCCTCGCATTCCCCACAGCTTCTCCTCGCACTCTGTGTCCTCAATCTCTTTTTCTATTTCAAAAGGGAAATGTCAGAGGTCTGTTTAGCCCCACAGAAAACACACACGCACGTGCGTGGCATTGGGTGACATAACACGTCTGTTGGGGGCCACAATTTTCTGTTCTTGCCTCGGGTGCAAAAGGAGCTAGCTACGGCTCTGGCCCAAATTATCTGTATAATGTAGATCATTAGAATTAGGAATTACCATTGAGATCGAGGAATATAACAGGGATATGCGTCTCCATTCCGGCAGCCGGCGTCCTGCAATGACAAAACAAAACAATGCCAGTGAAACATTCACAGCTGCATTCACCTAGGGTCAAATGTGTACCATGCCTGGAGAACATACTGCCCTAGGCACCTTCTTGTACTGCTCATACACAAAATGTCCAGCAGCCGCCTCTACAGCACTCGGTCTGGCCCTGGTTCAGAGTTGACATAAGCACACTGGCAACGGTGACCGGAGGAATGCCTTGCATGTCACATAAGCTGCACTGCACATATCTGAACTGCACATGCATTAAGCTGACTGGGCACAAAAGGGGCAGGACTTGTGACCTATGCCGCCGAAGTAGTTCACAGCTCATTGGGTCAGGGGGGGTGCTGTCAGAGATACCGTCCACCGGTGTCCCCACACCACATACAGGTATCTCTACAGGAGGACCAAATGTGTGACCACACCAGACAATGCTTATGAGCACACAGTTTATTAGGCACACCGAAATCAAAGTAACCGCAAACCACCCCACCGACACCCACAAGTATCAAACAATAACTAAATGCAAAACAACAAAACCACATACAAAAGGGCACGTGAAAGCTGGAGAGCACGGCAACACAAGGGGAGCCACGGAGTAATGGTCAGGGTACAAGGGGGCACCAGGATGCAGGAAACAGGTCACAGGATATGGCGACAATACTGTGGCACCAGGCTCACTGCGGGGAGGGATTAAATACCCTTCCCGGGTAACACCAGGTGGTGCCTAATTGCAGAGACACCTGCAGGTGAGCCCTGGAAGTGCAGGTCCCGGTTCCAGCGTCACAGCGCCACCTGGAGGTGCTCAAGTGCCAGACAGCCACTGACAGCCCAGAGACACCTGCAGGTGAGCCCTGGAGCTGCAGGTTCTGCTCCCCGACAGGTGCACTTCGCCTTATTCCCCCCGTGGTGCTAAATTACCTTGTCACAGCACCGCTCTCAACCAAGTTTTCAAGCCCTCAAATGGCTGATGACAAAGCTGGTCACATGGCAAATTCAGATCTATGTAGAAGCCAAGATGGTTCCTTCCTCCGGGGATCGAAGGTTAGTTTCACTTTAAAGTGTATTTCTACAAACTTGACTGCAAAAGTAGAAATAGACTTTAAAGTTACCCGGGAGGGTATTTAATGAATAGGGGGGAGGGGGGACAAGGTCATTTAGCACCATGGGGGGAATAAGGCGAAGTGCACCTGTCGGGGAGCAGAACCTGCACTTCCAGGGCTCACCTGCAGGTGTCTCTACAATTAGGCACCACCTATTCATATAGCAAACCGAAAATAAAATCTTACCAGTAGACTTTTCTTTGGAGGGGCCTCTGGGCAGACTGTAGCTACTGTGAACAATTTCAAAGCAAGTCTGTCCCAATGTAAAGTGAGGACAGGGTGAGTTTCCTCTCATTAGCATACAATGCAGAAGCCGGGCTCCTTTATATATTTCACCATTTGTCAGGACAATGTTCAAATCTAGTTTACAACGGATACTGAGATCTGCCAGCACAGTACAGACAGAGGCTCATTATGGTAAACGTGAACTCCCCTGCCCCCTACTGGAAATGACATAGAATGGGAAAAACTCCAAATGCTGAAGATTTTAGAAAAGAGAAAAGAAAAATGGTGAGCAACAATCTCTAAAGTGAAGCTGTGTGAAGGGGAATGCGTAACACATATAAAATATGAGTTCTCTCAACTTGCAGCAGGCACAGGTAGTGCAAGGGGTTACCTCTACTGTGACATCAATCAGGCTTCTGAGGAATGTTTGAACTAATAAAGGAGTATTAGGTGACCGGCCTGGAGGTATAGAACACTACAGTAGCAATGAGCGGTCACCAGTTTTACAGACCTACGCAGGCGTGAGCTTTATCTGACCTTCATCTGGAGAAAAACCCCCATCCGCACACAAGAACTGGCTGTTAAAGAGGCCAAAACACCTTCAGAGCTTTCACTACAATCCAGTATAGATTCAGTACAATGTTAGCCAATAATAGTAGCAGTCTGAATCCAAACTATAGATCGATATCTACACCGATCAGCCATAACATTGTGACCACCCACCTAATGTTGAGTCGGTCCCCCTCCTCCTGACCCGTTGAGGCATGGACCCCACTAGACCTCTGGAGGTGTGCTGTGGTATCTGGCACCAAGCTTTCAGTTGCAGATCCTTTAAGTCCTGCAAGTTGTGAGGTGATCGGCCTCCATGGATCGGACTTGTTCTTCCAGCACATCCCACAGATGATTGATTGGACTGAGATCTGGAGAACTTGGAGGCCGAGTCATCACCTCAAACTTGTTGTTGTGTTCCTCAAACCATTCTTCATCCATGTGTGCAGTGTGGCCAGGCTCATTATCCAGCTGAGAGAGGCCGCTGCCATCAGGGAATAGCGTGTCCATGAAGGGGGGGGGGTACTTGGTCAGTAACAATGTTTAGGACGGTGGTACGTATCAAAATAACATCCACATGAATGGCCAGACCCGAGGTGTCCCAGCAGAACATTGCCCAAAGCATCACACTGCCTCCGCCGGCTTGTCTTCTTCCCATAGTGCATCCCGGTGTCATCTCTTCCCCAGGTAAGTGACACACACACACCCGGCCATCCGCATGATGCACATCAGACCCGGCCACCTTCTTCCATTGCTCCGTGCTCCAGTTCTGATGCCCACGTGCCCATTGTAGGCGCTTTTGGTGGTGGACACGTGTCAGCATGGACACCCTGACCGGTCTGCGGCTGCACAGCCCCGTACACAACAACCTGCAAAGCTCTGTGTGTACAGACACCTTTCTATAAGAACCAACATTCACTTTTCCAGCAATACGAGACCCAGTTGTCTAGACATCACAATTTGACCCTTGTAAAAGTCCCTCAAATCCTCCCACTTGTCCATTATCTTCTGCTTCCAAAACTTCAACTTCAGGGATACAAATGTTCACTTGATGTGATATATCCCGCCACTTCCAGGTGTCATTGTAATATATCCCCCCACTTCCAGGTGTCATTGTAATATATCCCCCCAAAAAGAGAGAGAGAGAGAGAGAGAGATAGAGAGAGAGAGAGAGAGAGAGAGAGAGAGAGAGAGGGAGAGGGAGAGGGAGATGTAGATAGAGAGATAGAGAGATAGAGAGAGGGAGAGAGGGAGATATAGATAGAGATAGAGATAGAGATAGAGATAGAGAGAGGAGAGATAGAGAGAGGGAGGTAGGTATAGATAGATAGAGAGAGAGAGAGGGAGGGAGGGAGAGAGGGAGATATAGATAGATAGATAGAGAGATAGAGAGAGAGAGAGAGAGAGAGAGAGAGAGAGAGAGGGGGGGGGGGAG
>NW_017307721.1:222945-224910 GCF_000935625.1 Nanorana parkeri
GAGAGAGGGAGGGAGGGAGAGAGGGAGGGAGGGAGAGAGGGAGGGAGAGAGATATAGATAGATAGGATAGATCTTTTAAATGGATTACAAATTGTCTTTTCTTACTCCCTTGGTCTGCACGGCCGGGCTTATTTGGCCAGGGGAAGCGAGTGCTTCTTCAACATCTTTTCCCCCCCTTGTAATTATTATATCCTGCTAATTGATTCGGGATGTCAGCGCCGGCTGGTTTATTACTACTAAATTGTGCGTAACATTACTCACCTCCTCTGTCCTTTCATGTATAATTAATGCCAGGGTTTCGCTGTGGTTTTAATTTGCCGTATTCTTAATGCCGGCTGGCTGAAAGGAACCAGGCGTTTAATGCTGGTGGCAAACGTAAACGAGGGCTGCTGTTTTATCGCCGCTTCCTTTTAAGTCAGCGAGCTGGATAATTAACACGGGAGCACCCTAAGTGCACGGCTACTTAAATGTGATTTATCTCCGGGACAAGGTCAGAATTACTTTGATCAAGTGTGAAATATTTTAGGACTGAGATCGCAGCCCTCCTCCGGTAGCCTGCTGGGGCCTCGATGCAGTCAAAGCCATGAACAAAATGCTGACAGATGCTTATATTATATATGCACTTTGTCACAACGCTATTAAATGGTACCTGGGTCATGGGTGGGACATAAGTGGGGTGGACAAGGAACCAATGACTCCTGCCCATCTTACCAGAAGCTTTGTCCAGTATGAAAGGTAGTGACCAGAGAACAGAAGAGTGGCTTAAGAAAATCCACTTTGTCATAGGGGAAGTATAGGGGGGATGCTATTGCAAGCCATCTTCCTGTCAAAGCTGGATGTCTTGGCTGTGCGTGATTTCAGTGATTTTAAAGTGACACAAAACTCCGGAGTTAACTCCCAACTCTTTACTTCTGCATGAAAGTTCTAGGATTGATGGAAGACGCCTTCGAGTCAGTCTGATTTGCCCAATTTCATTGCAGACCCCTACAACACAAAACATTCTGTGGTCATGGGACTGGCCTGGTGGCTCAGGAATGCTGCTCCTTCCTGTCTTCTGGAAGATCCTCATGATGTGTGTGTTGTTAAAGGAGAACTATGGGGTCAGGGCTTTTCCCCATAGTTCTCCTTAGGGTAACGGGAGGACACAAACTAGCGTCCTCCCATCACCCTAAGCTCAGTATATAGCAGTGGTGGCAAACCTCGGCACTCCAGCTGTTTTGGAACTACAAGTCGCATGAGGCATTGCAAGTCTCTGACAGCCACAGACATAACTCCCAGCGGCAGATGCATGTTGAGATTTGTAGTTTTGGCACAGCTGGAGTGCCAAGGTTCGCCACCACTGGTATATAGGGAGCTACAGCTCGTGAAATACTGAGACGCCGCAGCTGAAGCGGATCCCGACATTACTGTCTGGATCCGCCCAGCTGCGTGAGTGACAGCTGGCTCTGCCTATCTAGGAGGCAGAGCCAGCTGTACCCGCCCCCTCCCCTGTCCGTTCCGCCAGTCAGCACTGGCGGATCGGAGCGGGGAGGGGGGAATCCAGCCCCTCCCCTGTCACGGCAGAGAGCCGTGACAGGATCGAGAGGTGAGCGAACGCCGGTATGTGTTTGCTCACCTCCCGATCTACTGAGCTAGACCTCACCTCATAGTTCTCCTTTAAGTGCTTCAAAATCCATCCCAGTCCCTGAACAACAATGTATCTTATTTGTGTATCACTCGGGTGTAGATCCTTCAATCATCTCTGACACTGTCCTTCCTTCTGGAGGGGGGCTACGTCTGTTCCCCATGGTCCCTGTGTGTGTTGTAAAGTAGTCACCGCTCCAATCTCACTCCCGGGATGGACTACAGTCTCATGTTTAGTTAACTCATTTGTATTGAGATTGTAGTCCATCCCGGGAGTGAGCTTGGAGGGGTAGCCACCCTCCAGAAGGAAGGACAGCCTCAGCACCAATTCAGAGATGATTT
>NW_017307721.1:225219-226269 GCF_000935625.1 Nanorana parkeri
GGCTTGGAGCGGTGGCTACTTTACAACAAATACATCGTGAGACTCTTGCAGAAGAAGGAGCGGAAGGACTTCCCCCAACTCCAGAGCAGCATTTCCTCAACAACCAAGCCAGTCCCATGACCACAGAATGTTGTGTTGTAGGGGTCTGGAATGAAATTGGGCAAATCAGACTGACTCAAAGGCGGCTACCATTAATGCTAGAACTCTCATGCAGAAGTAAAGAGTTGGGCGATTCCTGGACTGAAGAGACTGATCCTGGAGTTTAAAGTTTTTCCTGAAGAAGGAAAACTCTGGCTTGAGTTGTGTCTAAGACTCAGATATTCTGCTGACTATTAAAGGTTCAAGACTCAGCCAAAGCTCTGGACATCGGAGGCCACATTGCCCGCCAGCACACTGATGACTGCTCCGTCAGCAGGAAGTCATCTAAAATATCCCACAATAGGATTGCCCTATGAAAGCAGCAAGGCTTGTACAGGGGCCGGCACCTTGGTGAACATCCGAGGTGCAGAGGACAGGCCAAGTGGCAGGCCACACACTGGAAGTGCAGAGGATCCACGGCAAAGGATTTGCTGATGTGCTGGGAAGCTGGAAGCATGCAGGTACACAGGTCAGAAAGTCTCTCATGAAGGAAGACTAATAGATTAATACATTTTTTGTTTGGGCAGATGGACAGATTCCTCCCAATCTCAATAGGAAGGAAGACTGTGAACAACGGGTGTACCGAAAAAGTCTTGGTGGACATAGGAGCCCTAAAGAAGTCTAGATTGGGGACAGGACAGGTAGAGGGAGGCTACAAGCTGATCCTCAAGCTTTAACGCATGCGTAGCAGAGCGGAGGGGGAGAAAACACAATGACCGTGAATGGACGCAGCCGGGCAGCCGAAATAGCGCACATCGGACAGACAGCGTGGGACACGAGGAGTCTGCAGTGGATCAGAGACAGGCACCAGCGCTGGAGGGACTGTCAGAACCAGGTGGAAGGAAAAAAAGATGATCGCACCAAGAGGCATCAATTAAGGTAAGTGCTTACAGCAGCAAGGGGGTGGGGGGG
>NW_017307721.1:226495-233089 GCF_000935625.1 Nanorana parkeri
GGGGGGTGGGGGGGAGGAGTTTAATATCACTTTAAGAAAGGCCGATCTGGATAGCTGAAAGACCAGATAAGCAGGCACGAAGTGAAAATCTTGATGGAAGAAAAAAAAAGTAGCTAGCAGAGTAGAGAAAATATATCTATTCTCCTAGGACACTAGCAAAACGGAGGCATACTGGGAGTAGAAGGGGTTAATACTGGGCTGGCCACAACTGTTTTGTTCGCCAGCGTCCAATTCTCCTGTAAGTGGCAGTATAACCTTAGTCTCTGAATTCCGGTGTCCCTCTACGGAGGAGAAAGAAACATTACTTTCACACATCTGCCTTCTTCCCGAAAATGTCTACCCAGGCTATCCAGAGAAGGGCACTTATATTGAAGGAAACATCATTTAACCATTTAGCTCATGTGATACAACAGAAGGAAGAAGCATGCGCAGGGAAATGCAGCGTAGGACGGTAGTACCAGAAACAGCCACATTGCTCACCAATTTGCCGGTGCTCCAGGAATACCGCTTCCGGCTGACGGGACAAGGACGGAGTTCCTCTCTTCGGTCAGAGTAAGTCTCATCTCCAAGAGCTGCGCTTCCCGATCTGCATCATCTTCTGTCTTATCTGGAGAGGAGAGCAGAAGACTTTCTATAGGTAAAGTGTTATTAAACGCTCCATTTAGAACATGACGTATAGCGGCCACCCTTGTGACCTCGTTTCCGACCAAGACTGCAGCGTGATGTGTCGGCAATCCATGCAACAGCACAAACAAGCAGCTCCAAAGCCCGGGGATGCAAACCACTCCTCAGCTCCTCCTCCAATGGAATTGGCAGCAGCTACCAATGTAGTGTTGGCCATTCATCGCTTGTCATAATGTACAGGATGGTCACATTTAACTGGTAAAAATGGGTATATGAACTGTGCATTGGTGGATTTTAAACCGTGTGGCCGGTCATGTGACCTTTGTGTGAATTCTCTTGTGCATACCCCCCCCCAAAGTTCAGGGAAGGGGGGCAGTTTGAGGAATTCTGTGTTGCATTTGAATATTTTAAGGGCTCATTTACATGGGTGACTTGGAGACGTACAAATGTAAAATTCCGTCATATTCCCCATCCAGGAGCCACAGGTGTGATGTATAACCGGCCATATAAATCAACAGCCATTCACGGCTGTATATGTGTATTAGGGATGCACCGTTACTAGCTTTGGTATTGGTGCTGATACCGAGTATTTGGTCCCCGATATGAGAACTTACGGTCAGAGGAAGCTTTCCTCTGACCGGCAGTGCCGTAAGGGAACATGGAGCCAGCTTCCCGGGCAATCAGGAAGCCGGGTGGCGAGTAATGACTCACCTCCCGGCTTCCCGATTGGCCAGGAAGCCGACTCAATGCCGCCAGAAGCACCAGTATCGGTATTCAGCATCAGCGAGTACCAAAAGCATAATATCAGTACTCATACTTGATACCGAAAAAACAGTATCAGTGCATCCCTAATGTGTATATATGCCGGACTTGTGCATGTGTAGGTTCCTATGCATGCAAATGTTTACACATGTACCGCGTACTGTATCTCTGGTACCTTGAGATACACAATAATAAAAGTTCAGGAACCGTAAGTTTACCAACTTGCACCTGCTGAATGTAAAAATGCCCCGCCAGTATGTAAATACAGACTTTCCATAAGTCAGTCAGACATCTCCCCACCCGCCAACCAATGCAATGTAGTTGCCCCCTACTCGTCACCAACGCTGCGCTGCATTATAAACATGGCTGATCAGATCACATGACTCATTCACCTGGCTTGCTGACGAGTTTCTGCAGTTGCTGGTCCAAATACTCCTGGCGCTTGGTGAGAGCGTTCAACCATTTCCTCTTCAGTCTGTCCAGATCCCGGTCCTGGGAGAAAATAAATCACAATGTCTCCGATGGCTAAACCTCAAGATGGGGAGTTCACCCAGAAACACATCTTAGACCCTGTTCACACCGGGGCGGTTCGGCCGCACGGATCCGCCGACATGAACGATCCCCATACATTGCTATGGGGAACGTTCATGCGACCGCACGAGTCCGCAGGATCCGGACCGCCTCCCGCCCGAACTGCGCCCTGCACTATTTTTGCCCCGCTGATCAGTGCGGTTTCCATACAGGTTTCAATGGAACCGCGCTGATCTGCGTGTTTTTGGGCGTCTTTAATTGCGTTTCAGCGCTGAAACGCAATTAAAAACTCCCAAAACCTTCCTTGTGAGATCAACGCTGTGACCGCGCTGATCCGCAACCGCCCTGGTGTGAATGGGCTCTTAGGGATAAAATGTGGGGCCCAGTCAGAGTGTTGTGACAAAAATAAGCATTGCAAAGTAGCTTATTCAATTGATTGGTCGGTCAACACATACAAATGCACTTGGACCATTTTTCCCAATGCATGCATGAAGCATGTTCCTCTCGCACACCGTGTGACCGTGTGGTTAAAACTCCGCTGCAAAGACTCCCGGCTGTCCACAACATGGATGAGGAAAGCTGGCAGCACACCAAGCTTGTTTCAAAACGAAGCGCTCCTTTTCTTGTTTGATCATATAAATGATCTACGATTCGGAACCCTCTGGAGGGACCCTTTATCTGGCATGTGTAGAAATGATCACACGCCTGATGAAGGGTCCCTGATACGTACCGAAATGCTGCTTATGTATGTGATCACGCAATAAAAGGAGCTCCTTTCTATTTACCGTGCTGGCAACTTATCCCATCCCTTTATTCCAATGCAGCTCACCCCAATGGACAGCTATGCCTCTTGGCGTGCTATAGCACATAACATATATGTGCAATGGGGTGCCATGCGCCCCCCCCCCCATGAGCAATAACTCCACTGCCTAAGCATGCCATTTCTAGGCAGATCTTAAACAGGGGGAAAATAAAACCCAGCTCAGATACAAATGATGTGAAGAATCGGGGTGAAGACTTTTAATGGGAAGGTCATTTCTTTGCCATGTATGCTGCAACTTGTAGCTCCAGGACCAGAATATGAGCCAATTTACCTGTCAAGATATTTACACTTCTGTTGAAGCAGAATTGTGGTCTAGGCAGCCCTGCCGAGCCAGTGACCTCACTTTTCTCCACTGCCGTTAAACAATACAGTTGGATCACTGACCCGCCCACACCATGCTGACTGGACATTAGCAATGGACCCACAGTAATGAGGTCATCACTGAGCTCTGAACTTCTGTCCTCAAGCTGCCAGTGCTAAACTGACAGCACTATGCAATGAAGTGGAACCTGATAAGCTCACAGTTCTGCCCCGCCCCTTAGTCTCAGTCAGGGAATACAGGAAGCTATGATAAGCATATTCAGGTACATACACTAGCTGGATTTGATAATATACATTAGTACAGTTTTTAAGGAATAAATAAGGCAATGAAATGGTGATCTTTTATTTTTACCCGGAGTTCAGCTCTAATAATAAGATGGGGCACAAGATCAATAAAATGCATGTTTTATTACAGGGAAAGGGGAGCATTTTTTAAATGAAATAATGTACAAATCATCTTTTAGTATAGAAGTGTTGTTTTTTTAATACTAGACTGTGCTGGCTGAAGACACAGAGGAGACCGGCAGGATGGGGGCAGGTGAGATGTGCTGACTGCGGTTATAAAGTGTCCCGGGTTATAGCTGTCCTAAAATCTGTATATAAAGGGGAACGGCATAAAACAGGGGTGCAGCTGGGCCAAGATTTCACATGGCACCGGATCAAACTAGACAAGGTTACAGCAAAGCTGACAAAAAAAAGATTGGTCTCAGTCTTCTACATTGGCCTTTGATGCTTTCTTGTATATATATATACACACACACACACACACACACACACACACACACACATACATATATATATTTTTTTAATGTTATTACCTGGTAGCTGTCAATATCCTCCCCGCTGTCCTGTAACACAGAGAACACAGGGAATACAGGTTTAGACATTTCTGAAATAAAACTGTAAATTAAAATGTACGTAAAGTTCTACATGACCAAACTGGAAGCCGACCAAAACCGGCAACGTTCACGTCAGAAGGGACTATGCAAGGTCTCTAAACATTGCGTTTGTATGTGATGCCATTTATATCTAATGTCAAATAAAAGACAAAGAGATAAAAGGTGGACCCTCACTGTGCTGCGGGCTTACTCTCCAGATCAGAACTCCAACGCATATTGAGGACCAACACTCGCCCTCTTCATCAGGGCTTTAGAACAGGAAACAAATGTATACGGCTGCATAAGCCATCTGATGGACACAGCGCTGGTCACTCAGGTAATATACCATATACATTGTATCTTCTATCCAGTCTGTATACATTGTATCTTCTATCCAGCCTGTATACATTGTATCTTCTATCCAGTCTGTATACATTGTATCTTCTATCCAGCCTGTATACATTGTATCTTCTATCCAGCCTGTATACATTGTATCTTCTATCCAGTCTGTATACATTGTATCTTCTATCCAGTCTGTATACATTGTATCTTCTATCCAGTCTGTATACATTGCATCTTCTATCCAGCATTGTATCTTCTATCCAGTCTGTATACATTGCATCTTTTATCCAGTCTGTATACATTGTATCTTCTATCCAGTCTGTATACATTGCATCTTCTATCCAGCATTGTATCTTCTATCCAGTCTGTATACATTGTATCCCCAATTCAGTCCGTATACATTGTATCTTCTATCCAGTCTGTATACATTGTATCCCCAATTCAGTCCGTATACATTGTATCTTCTATCCAGTCTGTATACATTGTATCTTCTATCCAGTCTGTATACATTGCATCTTCTATCCAGCATTGTATCTTCTATCCAGTCTGTATACATTGCATCTTTTATCCAGTCTGTATACATTGTATCTTCTATCCAGTCTGTATGCATTGTTTCCCATTCATAAGCCCTGATGAAGGGAACGCGTTTTGGTACTCGAATCACACTGGCATTCTTCTAACTGATTTCACATTCAAATACAGTTGTATCTTACGTCGTGGAGTGGCGCTTTCATCTCGCATCCATTTGCATTAATAAATCAAGGTAACTGTGGAAATCTCAGAATTCAGACACCTTGTATAAAATCCAATGTAACACTACTGGATAATAACACCAATAGGACAATTCCAGGGTTCCAGAGCTACCTATCCATTCCCCTAACTGCCCAATTAGTGACTTGTTCTGGTACACGGCTCGACCACTGCACCCACCTGGTGTATGTCCTGAGACTTTCCAGACTTTGCATGGACAATTTTCACGCAGCCGACTGACACAGACAAAATGGATTCTTCTATCAGAGGTAAGGTTCCAGAGTCTTGCACAGAGCGCACCTCCACCTGAAGACGACGTGACTGACCCTGTGCAAAGGAAATGAAAATTATTTCATGGCCGCTGAGGTTCTGCATTGGACTGTCAAACCGCAAATAGCGTTCATCTTCTAGATAGGCCAAAGTTAAAATGTAGGTTACCCCAAAAATAAAGCTACCTTGTTATGTGTTGGGTTATTTCTTTAGGTCTTTGTGTTCTGTCATTTCCCGGTGATCCCACTAGTTCCCCATGGCTCCTCTTTCAATGCATGCTGCCATGGTGAATCTATGTCTTGGGATCACTGCTGGGAGGTACTGGATGCTGTGAGGATGCATGGCATGCCTGTATCTCGCATAGGGGACCACACGCCCCACTACGCCCTGCCTGTGTTGATTGACAGGGCATCCCATCTGGAGGTTGTCAAAACTGCGGTTGCCCACCTGCCGCCGTGTGTGCCGACCCACCTGCCCGCTGCTGGTGCGGACTCCCGCTCTGCTACATAAACAAACGACACCTGCTATAGTGGAGAAGGACCTGAATGATGCTGCGTGGTTATGTCACCATCAAATAAAAGCTAAAAATAAAGGGAAGAAGCACCACACGCCATCGATGTCACCATAGAAAACATGACTCATTCCCCAGCTCCAGACCGCCCGCCTTTCATGTGTTTCAACCTCATAGGCCTAGTCTACTTGACTAAGCTTGCTAGGGAGGAACACCAGAAGCAGGTGGGTGCAAAAAGGTCATTTTATTTTAGTGAGGGCACTTCAAAAACAAAAAAGGTAATTTATCCTATATGTCTCCTTTCCATGACCTAACCTAACCCACCCCGGGCTGTGGTTCCCCGGTTTAGTTACATCCAGCAGTAAGAATCTTCACTATACTGGCCGCGCCTGCACATTGGTGCCCCGAAGACTACTATGAGGTTGTGTCCCGAAGCAGGAGACAATCAGAGACAGTGCCAAAGACTAATATGGGGTTCTGTGACTACAGTTATAAGACAGTAAAAGTTACACAGTGTTGTCCTCTCTCCACCCTCATCCTGTTGACTGGATAGTGGAAGAGCAGCAGCAGACTGATGAAGTCATCCCCTGCTTATTTCTACTCTCTCCTACAAATCAGCATGTTCCCTGTCAGCAAATCTGCAGGCAGCACATGTGATTGGCTTCCGAGTGTGTCCCCTCCTTCTCCTAGTCTAAAGCTCTACTGCATGGAAGATTAAGTTCAGGTATGTACACTAGCTGTATAACAAATACATTTAATGGTTTATTAATGACCAATGTCCC
>NW_017307721.1:233127-247104 GCF_000935625.1 Nanorana parkeri
ATATATCTATATATATATATATACATATACACATACATATACATATACACACACATACATACATACAGACCCCCTTGTGTTAACTACTCATTAGACTTAGGGCAGGGGAAGGCAACCACAGCACTCCTGCTGTGGGTAAAAATACAAATCCCATCATGCCTTTGCCCCTGGAAGTCATGTCTGCGTCTGCCAGTCTTGCAATGCCTCATGGGATTTGTAGTTCCATTACAGCTAGAGTGACAAGGTTACCTAAGTCTAGGAGTAGACGAATACGTTGCAATACTTATTTTATCCTTTGCTTTCCTGGCAGCCAGCTCTCTCTTCTTCCCTCCAACCCTACAGGATGTGGATGGGCCCTTGCCGTCCTCACGTACAATGCAGGACTGAGGCTCCTCCGCTGCACATGATGACGTCAGAGTGTCAGAGAGGCTAAGAGCAGCTGACGTTCCGGTGGGAAAATTACATGACACACTGCTCGTGAAGGCAGCGCGCCACGGCTCCACGCTGCTTGGCGAGCAGTGTCACTGCCTTTAGTCATGCAGTGTGGAAGGGTCCTGCCAGTACAAGGAATGTGGTATTAAAGGAGAACTATGGGGTTAGGGCTTTTCCCCATAGATCACTCGTCTCATAGTTCTCCTTTAAAGATCATTCTTGTACCCCATAGACATAATGAGCATTTAACCCTTGCAGTGCATGGTGTTTCTCTCTGCTGGGGTATTATTTATGCTTCCCGGAAGTTGTGGCTTTAAAGGATCCGATTGGTTTCCATGCCACTGAAGTGATCTGGCTCCCAGACCTCGCTCGGATTCATGGTGCGGATAAATGTAAGAGGCAGCCGCCTGTGTACAGGAATGCGCCGAACGCCTTCCCGCAGCGAGCAGGCTAATTTGAATTACCGGGTAATTAGCTATAAACTTTAGGGAAAAATTAACAGAATAGCAGAGACAGTAATTGCAGCAACAAGGTGAGGGAAAGTGGTTATTACGCGGCTCGGGAGCAATTAGATGCAGCTCAGACATTTCCTGGCAAGCCCTGGGAGACCAGTCTGCTGGAGGTTTTTAATCCTCTGCCTCGGCAATAAACAAGGTAAATGCTTGCTTAATTTACTTCAATTAATGCCGGCACAAAGCAATTCATTACCCCGCTACTCCACACAAGGTGCGGGCCGTAGGGTATCATTTCCTCCGCTCGTTCCAGGAGGGGCGTGCAAGTAATACACAACCACCACCATATAAAAAAAACAATCCACCAACATGGGCGAAATGCAACTCGCACCTCGCACATGTGACAAGACTGCAAACACACAGCGCAGCACTGACTTTAATGGGTTTTAAATGTTAATGGCTACTGTGTATGCGGTTTGAGCGATGACCTGGTTCAGGCCACGCCGGGTTCAGTTAGGAAGCTCATTCAAAGCACACGGGCAGTAAGGCATGAAAATGAAGGGGCTGACATATCATGCATTCGCACAGCGTATAGGTGTGCCACTGACATTCATAGCACATTACTGCCACTAGATGGTGCCAAGGAGTATTTGGAATTTCTCTAGTGGCAGTAGATCTCTGGATGCCATTCGCACACTGTATAGCATGATAAATCAGCCCCTTGGTCAACACTGCATTGTTTTTGCAGCACAGTGCAGGTACGTTAGATCCGTGCAGTGATCCACTATGAAACCTTGACTTCCTGTAATAAAGACCGGTCACTGCCGCTCTCTCTCCTAGTGCAGGGTGACTGGTCGTCTCCGCCCCCTCCTGTAATAAAGAGCGCTTATTGCTGTGCTCTCTCCTTGTGCAGGGTGACTGGTCTTGTCTCCGCCCCTTCCTGTAATAAAGACCGGTCACTGCTGCTCTCTCTCCTTGTGCAGGGTGACTGGTCTTGTCTCCGCCCCCTCCTGTAATAAAGACCGCTTATTGCTGCGCTCTCTCCTTGTGCAGGGTGACTGGTCTTGTCTCCGCCCACTCCTGTAATAAAGACCGGTCACTGCTGCTCTCTCTCCTTGTGCAGGGTGACTGGTCTTGTCTCCGCCCCCTCCTGTAATAAAGACCGCTTATTGCTGTGCTCTCTCCTTGTGCAGGGTGACTGGTCTTGTCTCCGCCCCCTCCTGTAATAAAGACCGCTCACTGCTGCTCTCTCTCCTTGTGCAGGGTGACTGGTCTTGTCTCCACCCCCTCCTGTAATAAAGACCGGTCACTGCTAATCTCTCTCCTTGTGCAGGGTGACTGGTCTTGTCTCCAGCCCCTCCTGTAATAAAGACCGGTCACTGCTGCTCTCTCTCCTTGGTGCAGGGTGACTGGTCTTGTCTCCGCCCCTTCCTGTAATAAAGACCACTCATTGCTGCGCTCTCTCCTTGTGCAGGGTGACTGGTCATGTTTGTCCCCTCCTGTAATAAAGACCGGTCACTGCTAATCTCTCTCCTTGTGCATGGTGACTGGTCTTGTCTCCGCCCCCCTCCTGTAATAAGGACCGCTCACTGCTGCTCTCTCTCTCTCTCTCTCTCCTTGTGCAGTGTGACTGGTCATCATGTTGAGAAGAAGGGAGGTCTCATAATGGGCACAGCAGGTATGCAGACCTGATTTGCATAACTGGTAGGTCCTCTAGAAAACGCTGATGGACACCACTATCTTGCCAGAAGGCAACAAGTTCCAGTAGACACAGAGCAGGAATCCCGCACAAGCACATTGTTACTTGAGAAGGTGTACAAACTCAGCACATACAGCGGCTCTGACTGAAGAGGATTTCAGTCATGTGACCCCTAATGGTCACACGACCAAATATCAGTAAACAAAGCCAGATGAGCTTCAGGTATGGAGAGTTCTGTGGGCACCCCTCGCGGGGCTCTACTAGGAAATGCACAGAATTGCATAAGGAAATTAGTGCATTCAATGAGTGTCAAGGTTGGTGGGATTGCAGCAGATTAGAAGTGTGCCAGTCATAGCCTTGTAACTCTGCCCACATCAGGCCTGACAGACCAGGAGTCACCTGGCCTGTCAATCATTGTATTATGTCATGGTGGGCAGGACAAATCAGGAGTCACCTGGCCTGTCAATCATGGTATTATGTCATGGTGGGCAGGGCAGATCAGGAGTCTCCTGGCCTGTCATCATGGTATTAGGTCATGGTGGGCAGGACAAATCAGGAGTCTCTTGGCCCGTCATCATGGTATTATGTCATGGTGTGCATGACAGACCAGGAGCGTCCTGGCCTGTCAATCATGGTATTATGTCATGGTGGGCAGGACAGATCAGGAGTCACCTGGACTGTCAATCATGGTGTTATGTCATGGTGGGCAGGACAGATCAGGAGTCTCTTGGCCTGTCATCATGGTGTTATGTCATGGTGGGCAGGACAGATCAGGAGTCACCTGGCCTGTCATTCATGGTGTTATATCATGGTGGGCAGGACAGATCATGAGTCACCTGGCCTGTCAATCATGGTGTTATGTCATGGTAGGCAGGACAGATCATGAGTCACCTGGCCTGTCATCATGGTGTTATGTCATGGTGGGCAGGACAGATCAGGAGTCTCCTGGCCTGTCAATCATGGTGTTATGTCATGGTAGGCAGGACAGATCAGGAGTCTCCTGGCCTGTCAATCATGGTGTTATGTCATGGTGGGCAGGACAGATCAGGAGTCTCCTGGCCTGTCATCATGGTGTTATGTCATGGTGGGCAGGACAGACCAGGAGCGTCCTGGCCTTCCATCATGGTATTAGGTCATGGTGGGCAGGACAGTTCTGGAGTCTCCTGGCCTGTCGATCGTGATGTTATGTCATGGTGAGCACCAGCTGGTGACCAGCCTGACCCCCGGATCCTACTGAAAATACAGGAAAATGCTAAATGTGGGTCAATTTGCACATCTACACAAAACCTATATAATGGGTACTGGTGCCAGGGAAAGACTTTTATAGAGAAATATATATGCCGGGATGGGGGAGGAACTTGACCTTGCCCCGGCAGTAAGGGAAGAAGTATATATATTCCATTGTCTGCAGCTCTGCCCTCTACTGGCAGCAGCAAGCACGGCGGTGCAGAGGACAGAAGACAAGAGACTCTCTGATCTGATCTTACCTGTTTCAGCTGATAGATGCCTCCCGTCTGTACGTCTTTAGCGGGGACAACTTCTACCGGTCCGTAATCTCCATTCTCATTCAGTTCCAATATCTGTACCCACAATTCTACCTTCCGGGTGACTTCACTCCACCTGAGAAGTAACATGGATAGAATCAGTGCTCCAATACCACCGCTTTTCATGTACAGGAGGATAAAACACACGCGCGCACATGCAGACGCTCAGCTTCATTCAGAGCGAACCGATCATAAATAGCCATTAATTAGGTGTCTCCAACTTCTCAGTCTAAGGTAATGTAGCCCAAGCATCAAAATAGACAATATAGCAGTGACGTGCTGTACCTCTGGTTCAAGGTGAGACATTCCCCAGCCTCGCCCCCAGCAGCCCCTCCCCCCCCCCGCCGAAAACAAGATTTGAAGCTGACAGCTTTTTCCTCCATTATTCTAGGTGAGGTTCTGCCTCCCCTGACCGCACATCCCTGCAATATAGCACCAACTTCGGCAGCTTTCTTGAATTAGTAACAAATTGGTAAAGTGGATTTGTACTTAAAAAATGAAGACTTGCTCCTCTTCTGGGAATATCTAAGAAAGTTAATTGTTCCTAAGCTGAAAGCCGATTTATCGTTGGTCTTTAATTCTATTATAAATAGCAGAGCACTTTGTGTGCCGATCACTTTTATGGGACTCTCAAGGTGCCATCAACACCCCACCGCCTCTGCGATTCCTGGGCTCTCTTGCTTCTCCTGGGAACCCAGGACCCTGATACACATTGGCAAGCAGGAGGACATCAGGGAACAACCGCTCTCCTCTACAGCGTTTGAACAGGGAAGCGCTCAGCTCTCCCAATTCAGGACCTTCATAAAAGTGGCTGCAAAGCCAGGTAGATGAACTGCTGATGAAGCACAGCCTGTGCTCGTTTAGCTGGAGCAGAGGGCAGGGGAGACATTACGGGTCTAATGTCTCCAGTAAGAGCACCTGTCACCTGCCCAATGCTATCACAGAGGAGACAGCAATACATTTAAAGTCAGAAAAAAAAAGAAGTTAAAAAACATAAATTAAAATAAATAAATGCCCTCGTCGCCCCACGCATACACGCAAATGCGCGTAGGGCACACACACATGTATGTGAACAATGACTGCACAACACATATAGGGTATTGATGCTCTCGCCAGGGTTAGAAGAATAATTCTAGATCCCCTAATTTACAGCTGTAAAGGTTTTTAATGCATCATTGGGTGATAATTACAGATTTTAAAAGGCTGAGTTTACCTCTAATGCCATGTTTTATTTACACCTATATTCAGAGTGTGAGAGGAAACATGGTCACATTGTAACCCCGCCTTCCCCATACCTCATTCCCCTCCCTTAGGCCCCATTCACACTAAGCGACATGTAAATCGCGCGACGACCGATATTGAGCGATGTATCGCGTAACTTTTTCCTATTGGGCTGTATGCAATCAGGAGCGAAATCGCTCGAAAAAAGGGTCATGTAGGAGCGACAAGCTACCAGCGATATTGAGCGGCGAGATGTGAACAGCTCCATTGAAATGGATTGGAGAAGCTACATAGAGCGATATCGCTGCAAAAATCGCTCGATAAATCGCTCAGTGTGAATGGGGCCTCAGCGGTAAATCGTAAATTTCCACCGCAATATCGTGCATTTTTGCCGCGCAATATCGCGAGAAGTCGCCGGCCAATGATATTCAATGGAGCTGCGCTAATGTACAGCTCCATGTCGCCCGTCATTCTCGCAGGACCCTTTCTCTCCGCGTATGTCGCGCAATTTTTCTATTTTTGAATGCGGCCCGACGATGAAGGTCGCTGGAACGTCGCCCGAACAGTCGCGCTATCCCGCCGCAAGGAAATCCGCTGGAAGCGAGTGTCGCTTAGTGTGAATGGGGCCTTACCTGAACTCTGGGGTTCTTCTCCCTGTAAGATCCTGACTTTTTTTTGAATGTGGCGTAGCTGTGCGTGACTCCGCCCACACAGCCACATCATCCATTCACAGATCCTTTGACAGGATCTGTGAATGGAGGAACTCCCGGGGGAGAGGGATTTGCAGTTCACAATAGAACAGTCCGTTCATTCTTCCTCCCGTCCATGTTACTGGATGTCTGCTGTACCTTGGTATGGACAAGGGTGGGAGAAGGAGTCTGCAGGAGCCAGAGCATTGTACCCACCATCTACTGATCGCGGCTGCAATGCTTTACTGGTTCCAATGCAAAAAAACATAATACAAATAATAATAATAATAAATAATAAATGTAATTTTTTTTCTTTTATAAAGAAATTTGCATTACTTTTTTTTATTCTTAAGTGGACTTTGTCTTCAACACGTGTTGCTCTGGAGGCGAGGCGTTTAATGGGAACGTGTGAATATCTGGCTGGCTGGTTTGTTTCCACTTCTCAATAATTGTGCTACACACTGTACTGCACCTCATGTATGGAAACCAGTTCAATGGAAGCTTTCCGGATACACCCCACAGGAAACATTAGAATTACGGCCGTCATTTTTCAAGTGCAAGTTAGAAAATAACGAACACAACGTGACTGGCTGTTATGGGCGAAGACGCGGGAGCTGGTCGATGTAATCGGGAACAAAGGATAAATAATCACAAGGGCGGCGTTGTCTAGGAGATCATGAAATCAGAGAATCGGTCAAATCTTTCACCCAATCCAGTCTCCAATGGCTGTATGCGCGTTCCAGGTCAGTGACTTACTATCGTGTTTCCCCGAAAGGAAGTCCTAGCACTATTTTTAAACATTCCTGTAATATAAGAACTACCCCGAAAATAAGACCTAGTTTGGGGGTGGGGGCAGCCACAAATAAGACCTAGTGTGTTTTTTTTTTGTGAAAAAAAATTAAATATAAAGACAGGGTCTTATTTTCGGGGAAACACGGTAGGTAGTGAAATGGGATCCTGACTCATAGTAGACAAAAGTGGCTCAGTGGTTAGCACTTCTGTCTTTCAGCACTAGGGTCCTGGTTCCAATGCCGGTCAGGATACTATCTGGACAGAGTTTGCATGTTCTCCCTGTGCCTGAATGGGTTTTCTTCTGGGCACTCCTGTTTCTTCCCACACTCCTAAGACATGCTGGTAGGTTAACTGGCTCCTGTCTGAGATTGGGTAACTGAGTGCACCCTCCTCGGCTTCTCGGCCTTTTGGCTAAGATCAAGTGTAGTATCTGTTCTTATCAGTTGTTGGAGGGGAGAGGATGTTGCCACCCGATGGGAGAACATTCTAGTACCCTCCGACGTAATGGTGGGTGCCGGAGGACGGTTCGGTCCACTGCTAGTTGCGTCAGGCCCTGATGATCGGGTAGACCCTAGACAGTGGGAGGACCCCCGACGGCACTACCTCCTGATGTGAGCGGAGAACCACGGGGTCTGGCCCGAGGGTTCGGTGGCGGCAGAAGCCCGTGGTGTTGTGCCCGCTGGGGGTGGCGTCCCAGGGGTGCTCAGGAAGTCACATGGGTATGGGACCCCACATGACTCACTGGCACTTGGTCACACACCACCTTGCAATTTTCTGCACTTCGCCTCCAAGACAGGCCTTATGGCTAGTCTGGGGCAATATTTTTGCACTCTGGCCCCTAAGGCCTGTCAGCGTGGTGCACTGGCACTTTAGATTTATTTAAGCACTCTATCCACTTTTGGCACTTCTTTATTTTAAATTTTGACCCACAGATGCTGAAGGTGCAGGTTTCTTCGGGGCCTATTCCTGACGCTGGGAGGAGATTCTGTGCCTCCTATGGGGTTCTCTGTCTCCTCCCACCCAGGAGGGGGGCTTCTCTTTGGGAGAGCCCCCTCCCTAGTACTGTGTGGGACCTGTTTCGGCAGGTCCCCAAAGGATCGGGGTCCACCGGCCTTCGGGTTGGTGGGCCAACAGTCTCAACCCCTGTCAGGAGCCTTGCGCCCCGGGGGGTCGGGAAAGTAGGTCCCTTCTTTGGACGTTTGTGTGTGCTGTGATTTCACGGTTCACTTTTTTTGTTCACAGGGGGGGAAGTTTGTTTTGATGCACGTCCACGGGCTTCGATAAAAAAAAAAAAAAACTGCGTGCACCCTCGATAGCTGCTTCCCCATATGCCCCTTACAGCAGATAAAAGCACTCTGAGTCCCCGGGGACAAAAGTGCAATACAAATATAAATGATTACTATGTCATAGGGAATATCTAGAAATTTGAATTGTGCCTAAGCAATGTCCTAATACTTTTATCTTGAATAGCAGTACACTTCCTGTGCCTAGGCACTCCTGCACTGTAGCCTCATAGCTGTCCATCTGCAGTGCGAGATCATCTGAGGCTGTCAGGATCCGAATCTGAACCCAGAGCTTCTGCTATATCTGGCAGTGGATCTTCCCGCTGAGCCACCTGGAACCTTGGAGCTCAGTTGCTCCTCTTTGCTCCGCCCCCGGACTTCCTATTTAACCAGTTGACATCCGCGGTGTTAAACCCCCTTCCCATCCAGGCCATTTTTAGCCTCTGCACTTCCCGTTTGCCAGATTATAGTGCTCCTGCTAATATCTTGCTTCCTGCTCCTTCTGCGATATGTCTTCCTCATACTGCTACCCGTGTGCCGGCCCTTGGCTACCGATTCACCAACTACACTTATCTCCTTCCACTTCAAACCTTGATACCTTTGGCTACTGACCTCAGCTTGATCTTTGATTACGCTTCTGCCTGCTCCTCCACTACTACCGACTGCTTGTGTACTGAAGCTGGACTGTTATACCACAAATCTGCCTGCTTTCTTAGCTACAGGACTCCGAGCCTGATCCCAGATCGTGACAAACTGCTGCCTCTGACCACTAGTCTCACCAGATTTAGATTGAGATTTAGGGATGTGCTAACGTGCTGTTTACTGTTCTCATTGCTGGAGGGAAAACTGTACCTGAGAACCTGCAGTGCAAAGATCTCCCTGCTTCTGCTGCATTCATTCTGTGGCTCCGAGCTTCCTTCACCTCTCCTGGTACTTCCTTATTATTACCCCACCAGTCATCAGGGGCGCAGCACTGACATGAGAACGAAAAGCTCTGCCTCTACTAAGATGGCCGCCTCCACAAAAAGACACAGTGCAGAACTATAGCAAGTCAGTAATAAGAAAATGATGAGCTGCAGGGAGACCACAGGCAATACTGCCGACTAATCCTTTGCCCTCTGCCTTCCCTTTTAGGGTACACCTCCCTCAGTATAGGTCTTCTTTAAAGAGAAGTCTCCCATAATTCTGGCTCTAGGATTCCTGAATCAATGCTAGAATACAAAGCTATGAGCAGACAGCACAGCAAGTCTCACCTGTCCCTCAGGCTGCGTGTTTTGGCCTGTATTATCCCCAGATCCCAGAGGGCAGGATTCTTGCGAGGGTCATTTTGCTTGTGTCCGTACACTTCAATGGCCAACGCCCCTTCAGCCAGATACTCCAAGAAATCCTCCGTGATGTTAATCGCAAACTCCTAATTGGAAAAACAAAAACCAGGTTAGAAAGAGCTGACAAAAGTGTATCTAAAGCCATACTGTTTTCTCTCACTTTGGAGAGGTTTCCTTACTTCCTATTGTGTCTCCAGAACAGGAAGTGAAGGAAGATCTTCCCTGCCTGACACTTAAAAAGGAGAACTATGGGGTTAGGGCTTTTCCCCATAGTTCTCCTAAGGGTCACGGGAGGACACAAACTAGCGTCCTCCCGTCACCCTAGGCTCAGTATATAGGGAGCTACAGCTCGCGGTATACTGAGACGCCGCAGCTGAAACGGATCCCGACAATTCTGTCTGGATCCACCCAGCTGTGTGAGTGACAGCTGGCTCTGCAGCCAGCTGTACCCGCCCCCTCCCTGGTCCGTTCCGCCAGTCAGCGCTGGAGGATCGGACAGGGGAGGGGGGAAATCCAGCCCTTCCCCTGTCACGGCTCTCTGCCGTGACAGGATCGAGAAGTGAGCGAGCGCCGGTATGTGTTCGCTCACTTCCCCATCTATTGAGCCGAACCTGTGACAGTCTCATTGTCACAGGTCGGCTAGAACTATGAGGAGGAGTGAAAACCACTCGCCTCATAGTTCTCCTTTAAAGAAAAAAACCCCACAACTTACATTTACAAGATTTTTCCTACTCTGCCCCCTCATTTCGTGTCACTGTTAAGGTTGCGACTGAGAAAAGAAGTGAAGGGGTAGATGTGCAACAAAAACCCAACTTGTTTGTAGAGTGCATAGGGTTTGTTTCCCAAATGTGCCCATCCAAAGACGTCTAGACAACAGGAAATAAGGGTACATTGCCCCAAGAGTGATTTTAGATTGTAAGCCCTCAGGGGCAGGGCCCTCCTTACCATCTCGTCTTAAATTGTATTGTGACTGTAATGTCTTCCTTATACTGTAAAGCGCTGTGCAAACTATTGGCGCTATACAAATCCTGTATAATAATAATAATAATAATAATAAGACAGCAATTAAGACTTTGTATCGATTATACGGTTCATCAACTAACCAAAGCTTCAAAGAAAGTCTTGGGCTGCAATCACAATGTAACATTTCTACAGTACATGTTACAATATTTAACATGAACACATGGAAGGGCAATAAACAGGGGAGCAGTTACTTTACATACATTGCAGTGATCGAAGACCACCATACACTGTGGCTCCTTGCCGACGGGGGAGGATGTACTTGGGTCCACCTCAGGGGCCACATTGATTGGCTCTGGCTGGCCATAGAAAGTATAGTGGCAGAACACAAAGTTGGTGAGATGCTGAGGCAAACCTGTGGCCTGAAGCACTTTAACCTGAAAGGAAAAAAAAAAAAAAAGTCATACATATAGCAGTTTAGGTATTTCCCGTAGTTGTTCATATTACAGCATACAAAGACATTGTAGACAATCATGCGCATCAATCCTCGTGGTAAAAGTTTGGTGAAGAGTCTTTTCTGTTGCACCATGACTGTCCCCTGTGTACAAAGCCAGCTCCATAAAGACATGGTGTGACCAGTGTGGTGGAGGAACTCGAGTGTCCTGCACTGAGCCCTGACCTCAACCCTAGACCAAATTTAAGAGCCAGGTCTTCTCATCCAATATGAATACCAGACCACACAAATGTTCTACTGGCTGAAACGATGGGGCTCAACTCCATATTAAAAAGGAGAACTACGGGGTCAGGGCTTTTCCCCATAGTTCTCCTTAGGGTAACTGGAGGACACAAACTAGCGTCCTCCCGTCACCCTAAGCTCAGTATACCGCGAGCTATAGCTATACTGAGACGCCGCAGCTGAAGCGGATCTCGGCAATTATGTCGGGATCCGCCCAGCTGCGTGAGTGACAGCTGGCTCTGCCTATCTAGAGGCATAGCCAGCTGTACCCGCCCCCTCCCCCGTCCGTTCCGCCAGTCAGCGCTGGAGGATCGGAGCGGGGAGGGGGGAATCCAGCCCCTTCCCTGTCATGGCAGAGAGCTGTGACAGGATCGAGAGGTGAGCGAGCGACGGTATGTGTTCGCTCACCTCCCAATCTACTGAGCCGACCTGTGACAGTCTCATTGTCACAGGTCGGCTAGAACTATGAGGTGAGAGAAAAGCCCCTCCCCCCTCATAGTTCACCTTTAATGGCCATGGTTTTGGAACTGGATGTCCAACAAGCCCATATAGGTGTATTGGTCAGGTGTCTACAAACCTTTAGCCAGTGTGTTGTCTGTAAATAAATATATGCACAAATATATCTAAACCAGCGGTTCTCAACCGGTGTAACCTCAGGACCCACATTTGTCTTCGGTCATTAAGTCACGACCCAAGTCACACTGCAATGGAACGCACAGCATTATGGTACCACACGTTCCAGTGCGGGCATACGAACTGTGGGTGGGAGGTGCACTTCTCAAAGTGATGCCATTGACACAAGCCCCAAAGCCCATCGGCATAGGCCCTGAATATTGGTGCTCCCATTCATTACCATTGTGAGGTCAAAGGCCACTGGTAACCTGCATTATAAATAATAGCCATGTTATGCTGTCTTGACATCACTACGTCACAGTGTTTTCTCCTGAAGGCCCAGTCTGCCATTTTGTGCCATATTAAGGGCCGTTTTTTGTTATGATGCAACACCAATGTTCAAATATTTTAGACTCTTTTTTTGGCCATTAGACTTCTGTATTTGGATTTCAAACTCTGGGCCCCATAGCAATTAAGAAACATGAAGCAGCTCTACCCCCTTGTCTCCAATCAGGCTGCTTGACCCTCAGTGCCTGGTTGTTAGGGTGACACCCCCTGGCAGGTGACACAGACGTCCCTGAGGGTCGGAGTCTAAGTACCAGCCGGTGTTCACCAGAGCTCCTGATGGTGGAGATGGGCTAGGCTGCTTGCTGGTACCAGGTCGCGATCCCCAGGGTTGCCCTGCCAAGGGATGGGCGAGAACAGGAGACAGTAGTCAGATCCAGGTAGAGTTCAAGGCAGGCCGCTAGCAGAGTGTGGTTGGACAGTCCAAGGTCAGCAACTAGCAATCAGAGGATAAACACAGGAGACAAGAGCAAAGTCAGGTCTAGGCAGAAGATCAGGGCGGGCAGCAAGCGAAGAAGGGTCAGAAGGTCTGTGTCAGCAACGAGAAACCTGCAGAAGTATGAGCTCTTTCACAAACAGGAAGCTGGCAAAAAGACACAGCACCAGCTCCTTGCAGAGTTAGTGCTTAAATACCCTTCTGAGTCAGAGAAGACGTGCCCAGCCTCGGGGTACACTGGAAGTCCTGGTCTGGAATCTTTTACCATTACTAGCTATACTGTCCTGGACCCTGTGAGATCCATAAGTAGCGGATCTCCTGGAAGTCCTGGTTGGGATTCTCAGAGGAGAACGGTAAACCCCGAGAGGTACTCTGAGCTTACCATAACACTGGTTAAGCTTCCACCGGAGCCTTCGCTGAGCAACAGGTAACAAACTGGGCTCCATATAAGTATGCAACATTATGGAATGCCCATAAGGCTTTGTTAGGGGGTTATTGATTAAAATAGGGGCCCGTAAGAAGATAAAACGCCAACGGGATTCATTAGTGACATCACTCATCTGAAATGCCCTCCTACCCCGCAGATGGCCCTCCTAGGGATTGGTATATTGGACTGGCCCACCTCCTTACGAGTACTCGTGACACACATACTCATAGCAGCTAGATTAGTTATAGCTGGGTTGTGGAAACAACAGGCCATCCCGACCATGTCAATAAGGATCGACACACTTAACACACATATGCATTTTGAATTTCTGTTTGCCAGAGCTCACCTCCGGGAACAGAAATTCAATACAGATTGGGGCTGCTGGTTGACTGACAAACGTTGTAGCTCTGGAATGGTGTAAAGGAATCTCCTACCTCAAGCGGGTCATGCTAGCACAGTTCTCCTGAGGCAAATGTGTCTTATACAGCATCCCCCTCTTCCCATATGTATATGATCTCTGCACCACTTAGCCTTTTTCAGATCCAATAATTTGCAGCTGTAGTCAGTTAATAGTATAAATACCGTATTTTGCGGTCCATAAGACGCACCGGACCATAGGACGCAGGGAGGTCCGGCGCGCCTTATGGAGCACTCGAGACTGTAGCTTCTGTGACAGCTTCTATGACAGAAGCTGTGACAGAAGCTGCATTTAGTGACTGCTGAGACAGGTGGCGCTGTGGTTACAGCGCCACGGTCTCAGTGATGACACAGAGCAGGCGAAGAACGTCTATTCTTCGTCTGCTCTATGGTTATCTCGATCGTCGCCGCTGCTCGGTTTTAATACGAGTGATCTCATTAGACGCAGGCACTTTTTCCCCCTCCTTTTGGGGGGGAAAAAAGTGCGTCTTATGGAGCGAAAAATACGGTAATACTTTCACATTGTATTGCCAAGATTGGTTATTACTTATGTTATCCCTTGTTCTCCCCTTTTCCCTTAGAGTGTTACACCTTCGCCCCCCCCCCC
>NW_017307721.1:247717-253183 GCF_000935625.1 Nanorana parkeri
CCTTTTTTTTTTCAACCCAAAGCTTTATGTCGCTTTCTGACCCATGTACTAGCAAGATTTGTACACCACGTGCATAATAATCGCTACTTTACTTTTATGATAGGTGCCTTATTTTTTTGACTTAATTGTACTAATTTGTTTGGACCCGAGCATTTTAAGTGCCCACTGGCTTTTCAGGATTGGCTTATGATACATCTATGCAAATATTTGGCCTTTGGCCATGTATTCTTTTGTTATTTTGTCCTCTGCCACATTATATTGTATGGGTCTTGCAACTGTGATTTTCATCACCTGTATTGTGAAAAAACAAAAAACTGGGCTCCATAGATAAGGGGCATCCTGTCCGTTGACATCCTCGCTGGAGCCTTTTTCCCCCCTACATGAATCCTACATAGTTGCATAGTATTTGAGGTTGAATAAAGACATAAGTCCATCAAGTCCAACCTATGGCGTGTATCTGATTGACTTTCTCCAGCTATGATCTACTGAGAAGTGGAATCCAGCGCTCCGGTGATACCTGTTCTTGCATGGGCAAGGCGACAGTAAAGAACTGGCCATTGTACGTCTCTATGACATATCTTATCCTCAGGGATTTCATACGTTTCTTTTCCATGAATGCCAGTTCAGTCATTGTCTGCTCTGTTGATGGCTCCTACTCTTAGCAGGAACACTCTGCCGCCCCGGGGTAAACTAATTAAACACAGAATGCAGTGCAATCTCTCTAGAACTTTTATGCAAAGCCCATGCATATTTAAAAAAAAAAAACCAAGCATAAGCTAAAACACTGATTTACGGGCCGGAATATGAATGTTCGCATAAAAAAAATATTCTTAATCCTCTAATTACTTAACCTTGGTCACAGTAAGAGAAGGATAATTCAAAGTTACCCTGACAAATAGGATCAGAGTGATTTTAAACAAATGGTAATGATATTTGACCGCAAAGGGTCAACTAACACGTAGAATAAGCATCTGATTAAAAAGTAATGCGTGGCTATGGGTTGCAGGTCGGGTCCTGACTGGACCTTTCTTACGGGAACTCGCAAGATGTTCTCAGCATTGTCTTCCGTCCGCGGTGACACATGGACTGGGCTGCTTGATCATCCGGTCACACGGTGTTAAGAGTCTCAGGAGATTAATGAGTGAAAGCAGCGGTCCCCGTCACCTCGCACGATAAGTCATGGAGTAATGGAGTATCCATAGTCAGACTTCTTACATTCTTCTGTCTTGGAAAGAAGAACTCCAGAGCAAGCCGAATACAGAGCTGAAATACACTTATTAGAAACACTAATGGATACATATACACTGAGTGGCCAGATTATTATATACACCGAGTGGCCAGATTATTATATACACCGAGTGGCCAGATTATTATATACACTGAGTGGCCAGATTATTATATACACCGAGTGGCCGGATTATTATATACACCGAGTGGCCAGTATATAATAATCCGGCCACTCGGTGTATATAATAATCCGGCCACTCGGTGTATATAATAATCCGGCCACTCGGTGTATATAATAATCCGGCCACTCGGTGTATATAATAATCCGGCCACTCGGTGTATATAATAATCCGGCCACTCGGTGTATATAATAATCCGGCCACTCGGTGTATAGAGTATGGTGAGAAGGGACCAAAGGAAACAAAAAGCGCTCCAACTGAATGAGAGCATAGCACAGTAAAGCCCTCATAGAACAGAAGGTAATTACGCGTCTCATTCCATCACATAACATATACACCGGCACTCCAAGTAATGAATCAATGGCGTCTGTTTATTGACGCATGAAACATAGCACAATGCATCAAAAAGCAAAGTTTTGGGGTCTCACAGGATCCCCTTCATCAGGCAAAATGAGTGACTCACTCATGTTAAGATTATAGACGGTTGCCATCCGTCGACTGCCGCAACACCCGTCTTTTATAAGGAACAGCGGTTTTGAGTGCGATGGGTTCATGGACTGTATCATCCCATCACATATCCCAAAGATAAGAGGATTGTTCCTCATGTCAGGACGGTGCTCTATACCAATACTGGGCAGGGCCTCTCTGTGCTCTCAGTTGTCAAATTCCATGAACGAATTCCATTGAGATTCTTCTCCCCGTTGGCGTGATGGCATCACACAGTTTCTGCAGATTTGTCAACCGTGCATCCATGCTGCAGATCACATGTTCTACCATATCCCAACGGTGTTTTATTGGGCTGAAACCTGGGGACTGGCCTGCCATCTGAGTGCCAATGCAGAAATCAAGATTCATTAGACCGGGATACATTTTTCCAGTCTTCTTCTGTTCAGTTTTGGTGATCCTGTGCCCACCGCAGCTTCAGCTTTCGTGGTCTCCTGCAGCGCATCATCATCAAGGTACTCCATGTTGTGCATTCCAAGACGATCTTCTGCTATTGTAGTCCACTCGCCTCAATGTCCTATGTGTTGGATATTCAGAGATGGTCTTCTGCTGTCGTAGCTCATCATCCTCAAGGTTCCACGTCTTGTACATTCTGAGATGATCTTCTACTGTTGCAGCCCATCATCCTCAAGGTTCCATGTGTTGCACATTCTGAGATGGTCTTCTGCTGTCGTAGTCCACCCTCCTCAATGTTCCAAGTGTTGTATATTCAGAGATGGTCTTCTGCTGTTGTAGTCCACCCGCCTCAATGTCCTATGTGTTGGATATTCTGAGATGAACTTATGCTGTTGTAGTCCATCCACCTCAAGGTTCCACATCTTGTACATTTTGAAATGGTCTTCTGCTGTTGTAGTCAATCATCCTCAAGGTTCCAAGTGTTGCACATTCTGAGATGGTCTTTTGCTGTAGTAGTCCATACACCTCATTGTTCCATGTGTTGTATATTCTGAGATGGTCTTCTGCTGTTGTAGCCCATCATCATCAAGGTTCCATGAGTTGCATATTCTCAAAGGATCTTCTGCTGTCGTAGTCCTCCCACCTCAAGGTTCCACGTCTAGTACATTCTGAGATGGTCTGCTCACCACAATTGAAAAGACCGTTATGCGAATTACCGGAGCCTTTCCATAAGTTCCAACAAGCCTGGCCATTCTCCTCTGCCCTCTCTCACCAACAAGGCATTCCTGTCCACAGAACTGCCGCTCACCTGATGTTTTATGGTTTTTGAACCATTCTAAGTAAACTCTAGAGCTCAGGTGGCCAATCTGCACGCTGCCCTACTGGCCCTTACTGTGCGGCCCTCAGACCTCTGCAGTGTTTTCCATACCTAGGTGTTTAACTCAAGCCAGTGACAGAAAATTATTCTTTAGACTGGCTGGTTTGGTTTATTTCTTTCATACTTTTTAAATACTTATGTCTTATGCTTCTGTAATGCCATCTAGTGGCCATAATGCAATATTAAAGAACAGTCTAAATGAATTCCATTTGTAAAGAAAAAACAAATTTAGTTTCGCTGTGCATATATTTTCACACAATGAACGTTCACAGATATTGGCAGGACTTTTATAAATCAACCCCTTATAGTCCATTTACAACTACATGTCCGTGTCTAAGACTCCCCTGTAGTATTAAAGGAGAACTATGGGGTCAGTGCTTTTCCCCATAGTTCTCCTAAGGGTAACGGGAGGATCCTCCCGTCACCCAAAGCTCAGTATACCGCGGGCTACAGCTCTCTATATACTGAGACGCTGCAGCCGGGACGGATCCTGACTGTCGAGATTCACCCAGCTGTGTGATTGACAGCTGGCTCTGCCTATCTAGAGGTAGAGCCAGCTGTGTACCCCCCCCCCCCCCACCTCATAGTTCTCCTTTAAGTACTTCTGTTTTTTTTGTTTTTGTTTGTTTCAAATAATTTATATTGAGATTTTATAAAAAAAAACAAAGTGATACAATTAACCCGTTCTCAGGGTCAGATCAACACAGTAGAGATCAAACATTGGAACGGTTAAAGGAGAACTATTGGGTTTAGGCTTTTCCCCCATAGTTCTCCTTAGGGTAACGGGAGGACACAAACTAGCGTCCTCCCGTCACCCTAAGCTCAGTATATAGGGAGCTACAGCTCGCGGTATACTGAGACGCCGCAGCCGGAGCGGATCCCAACAATTATGACTGACGGGCAGAGCCAGCTGTACCCGCCCCCTCCCCCGTCCGTCCTGCCAGTCAGCGCTGGAGGATCGGAGCGGGGAGGGGGGAATCCAGCCCCTCCCCTGTCACGGCAGAGAGCTGTGACAGGATGGAGAGGTGAGCGAACGCCGGTATATGTTCGCTCACCTCCCGATCTACTGAGCCGACCTGTGACAGTCTCATTGTCACAGGTCGGCTAGTTCATAGTTCTCCTTTAACCTTACCAGTTAGGGACTGAGAATGGGATAAGGAAAAAGGAGTACATTTGTCGACATGTAGTAACCATAATCTCATGGTATTAACATCGAAGTCTTGGTCGGGTAGCGGGAGGACGCTAGTTTGTGACCTCCCGTTACCCTAAGGAGAACTATGGGGAAAAGCCCTGACCTCATAGTTCCTCCTTGAGTCATAGAGGAGAGTAAATGTGGCAGTTTTCGCTCAGGGATAAAGCTATGTCGATCCTATAACCTGGACCATCTGACCTATTTGGGGTGACGATGGGCGCAGCCATGGTGCCAGATGTCTGAGTTCTAGAGAACGTTACCCTAAGGAGAACTATGGGGAAAAACACTGACCGCATAGTTCTCCTTTAATAATACTCAAAGTAACCAGAGGAAAACTCCCCAGTAATACATTTTCTTCCACTAAGTGGACAAGCATTTTCTCATACTTTCATCCAGACCGGGGCTGTCGGTGGGCGGGCCCCCAGCGGAGCGTTCATGAATTGGTTTGGGGACTCCTGCCCACCAGGTTTGGGGCCCGAGCCAGCTCCTCCTTCAATAGCTGTTGAGTAGGATTACAGAGCACGGGGCTGCGGAGCTTTAACTCAGGCATGGTGCTAGGGGACAGTGAATGAAGCTACGCCGTGACTGCTGCACTGCCAGGTGGGGGGAAGCCAGACGAGTCGAGTGTTTGAACTAGCTCAATGCATCTATAAATATGGTCCATTGTACTCATGTACATGGCTTTAGCAATTCATATTTATTTTACCAGAGACCCCGGACCGGGGGTGGAGTTCTGTTGATACATAAGTACTTACCATACAGACCAATTTGTGATCTTGAGGTTTACTGTCAGTGGAAGTGTCTGCTCCATCCTCGCCGCCGCCGATCCTGTCGTCAATGTCTCCGCTGATTCGGACAACCTCCACGTGTAGACGGCCTGCGATCTGGAGAGACGCAAAAAGAGACAAATTAATAAAAGAAAATGCAACTATCTGACCTGCAATCTTACAACCTGAACATTGTGATCGGAGCAGGACCCGGAGCAATCAGATGAATACACACTATTGGAGCTGGCAAGAGATTTTTCAATCTGAGCCGCCATTTTTATTTGTGCAGAGGAGCAATTGCCAGGTGAGAAACACAACTTCAAT
>NW_017307721.1:253317-259871 GCF_000935625.1 Nanorana parkeri
CTGCCTGTAAGCATGATCATGGTGCTTAACTGACCGCACTGAGCAATGCAGGAGAGCCTGACTGTCTGACACTCCCAATGTGAGGACTGCTGTACAGAGCGTCCTCCTCCCCGCACCGCTCGCTCAGCCTCCTGTGACAGCGTGTCAGAGAGGAGAGCGGGTACAAGCAGTCGGTGATCAGTGATCGCTGAGTGTTTGTAGATAATTGAGGACAGAGTATGGTTACTATATCCCCAATTATGAATGAATGGGAAGGGATCTACATCACATCTACATCACTTCCTGTTCATTCATGATTGGGGATATAGTAACCATACTCTGTCCTCATGTTATGAATGAACAGAAACACTCAGTAGAGAGGATTCCTCTTCATTGATAACAGGGGGTACAGAAAAAGAGATTGAGGGCTCTGGGTGTCTCTGAGGGCTCGGGGTGTCTCTGAGGGCTCTGTGTGTGTCTCTGAGGGCTCGGCGCGTCTCCAGGGGCTCGGTGCGTCTCCGAGGGCTCGGCGTGTCTCTGAGGGCTCTGTGTGTCTCTGGGGGCTCTGTGTCCTCAATCTCTTTTTCTATTTTAAAAAGGAAAATATCAGAGGTCTGTTTAGAACCCCCAATATTTCCCCGAAGCCCCTAAAAGTAAAGTTTAAAAAAAAATATTTAATAAAAAATGAATGAAAATATATTTTATAACATTTAAAAGTTTAGAAAAAATAAAAATGTAAAACATTTGAAAGAATTAAAATGAAAAAAAACAATTTTTTTATTTCGGTTTTGTTTTGGTTTGGAAATGTCCATTTCGGTGTGCACCTCTAGTATTAAGTCATGCAGATATGTTAAATGCAGTTTCTGCCAATCTCTATATCCACTCTCGTGATGTACACGGTTTAAATTTGGTACCTTTGCTGGAAAAACCCTAAAAATACATTTATAAAAAAAAAAAAAAGATATGACAAACCTCTCCCTTCTGATTGATGATGGGGACGGCGTACTGCAGCTTCACATCATGAAACAAGGACTCCAGGAACACGTTGGCTACCCCGATGAGGCTGTGGTTCTCTTGCTCGTCATAGAAAGGGTCTGCGCGCCGGAAGTACGCCCGGCTTACCTACAGAGAAGGAAATGGGCCCCGTTATCTTTGAGGGAATAGTTCAAAGATTCAGGCATGAGACTACGAAACCTAAACAATTATTTTCATGATTACTTAGATCAAATCGTATACTCTACAATGCTCGACAGCAGTGGTTCTCAACCTGTGTAACCTCAGGACCCATGTTTGTCCTCGGTCATTAGGTCGCGACCCGAGTCGCAGTGCAATGGAAGACACGGCATTAGAGTACCACGCGTTCCCGGTCCAGGAGTACGAACTGTGGGGGGGAGGTGCATCTGTGGTACCATTCAAATTAGGGATGCACCGATACCACTTTTTTAAGAACGAGTACCGATACTTTTGATCAAGTACTCGCAGATACCAATTACCGATACTTTTTCTTAAAGGGACAGGTCACATTTTTTCTAAAGCAATACAAACTAATGCTTTAAGGTCACTTTCTTAATATTATGATTCATGACATGACGAGGGAGCATGACGCCGGCTTCCCTGCCAATCGGCTTCCGGATTTGCTAGCTTTCCTGACCAATCGGAAAGCCGGGAGGGCGTCATTGCACGCTACCCGGCTTCCTGATTGGCCGGGAAGCCGGCTCCATGCTCTCTCATCACAAGTGACGAGAGAGCACGGAGCCGTTTCCTGGCCAATCAGGAAACCGGGCAGCGTGTAATGATGCGCTGCCCGGCTTCCTGATACAGGAAGTACTCGTGCTAGGTATCGGAGCATTTGGGCGAGTACGAGTACTTACCCAAATACTCTGTATCGGCACTGATACTAGTATCGGTATCGGTGCATCCCTAATTCAAATGAATGGCAACGCAACACACCTCCCACACCAGAATGCATGTTAGGTGCGATTGCACGGTACAATGCCATTACAGCACTGTACTAGTGCATCCTGGCCATTTAGGAAGCCGGGCGCTGTGTCATTACACGGCGTCCGGGTTCCTGATTGGCCAGAAAGCCAGCTCCATGCTTTCTAGTCAACTAGTGACGAGAAGCATGGGGACGGCTTCACTGCTAATCGGGAAGCCGGGTGGCGAGTCCTTAATGGGACTTCGGGTATCGGTATTCGGTATCGGCAAGTACCGGGAAAAAATATCGGTACTCAAAACAAAAAAAAACCCGGTATCGGTGCATCCCTAATACCCAGCTTTAGATACTCTCCTCTAATTTCCTGGTGCGTCTCTTCCTCAGTTGATATGGACCCCGGCCTGTGAAATCCGGTAATCCTATGAGCTGAACTTCCTGTGCTCTCTGTCTGTGCTGCACTCTGATTAGTTACATTGTTTCCAGTCATCTCGGTGGACAACAGAACACCCACACTTCTTTGTTATGGAGATGAGGAGAGGGGGAGGTGTTCTATTGAAATTCTATATTTTTAAGTGCTCATTTGGCCTGATGCAACCACTTCAAACTGCAATATAATAAGAAACCGGGAGTCTCGCAGTCCAAGGTTGGGATGCAAATTATGAACTTCAGAACATGGAAACAAACATAAGGAAGGGCGCTGCAACTTACAGGATTGTCCTCCTCACAAGCCTTCCATTCCTGGTACAGGTCTCTGATGTCCACCAGACGGTTCTCCAACTTCTCCAGGGACCAGATCTGTTTGCCTTTTCCTTTCCTCCTCACCTGGATGGCCGGTTCACTGAGCACCACGTCACGCTGCAGAGCAAAGCAAAGGTACAAATCTGACATCAACAGTCTCTGAGCAACACATGTATCACCCCTTATTACTGGAGCAAAGAACTAGGATTTTACCATTTACTTACAGTGACACCTGCAGGTGAACTCTGGTAGTGCACCTCTTCTATTCACAAATGATGCTTAATCATTCATCTGCTTGCACCTTGCTTTCCAGAGATTTCTTTTCCCCCACACAGCACTCTGCCGCAGTATTCCGCTCAAGAGTCATCAGCCCTGATGCATGCAGGGGGCTAGCTCTTGGGGAGAAGTTCTGCAAATATTACAATATTTTGATGTCAGTCTGGAGGAGTAGTCAATCCTATGCAGACTGTATTTGTATGCTTTCTGCTCTGCTTTTGACTCCACTAGATGAGCCTCTACCCAAAATATGTATGCTGCATGATGCGTTACCTTACTGTACTGTAAATCAGGTTTCAAGCGGCATGACATGACCAGGTTTACATCCTGTTTTGCTGTGAACAAACTGTTCCTGTCCACCTCTAGATGGTGCTCATCAGAGACGGGAGACCTGCTCTCCTCCAGGGTGCTCATCAGAGACGGGAGACCTGCTCTCCAGGATGATGATCAGGGGCGGGAGACCTGCTCTCCAGGATGATGATCAGGGACGGGAGACCTGCTCTCCAGGGTGCTAAATGCAGCCCGTCTTCCACAAGTAGTTCACAGCAGAGCAGGATGTAAACAGGAAGAAATTAGTATAAATGCCTAAATCACCGACAGGGCCGGGCCAAGTAGTAGGAAGAAGAGGCTGCCACCTTTTTGGCAGGAAGGACCGGACCTGCAACCTATCCTGCTGAATTAGTTCACAGCTCATGGGTGGCAGACGCACTTTGGTCCTTTTACTTTGAGTGCTACAAAACCACGGGGGCCCTGCATTTCTCCCATGACAGGAACCTTGTCCCAGCACGGACCATAGACACTGTAGATGTCCACAGTGGGAGCCCTGTTTTATTCTCTTTTATTACCTACTTGGAAAAGAATCTGCCTACAAATCGGGTTTTATTTTGCATTCTACAAAAACTGAAAGTGAAAGAAGAGTTTTGATTGGCTGGTCTGGGCGACTGCTCCAGTTACTGTACGAGTGTCTGACGTTATGCAGCTCCCCTAGGCCGTAGCAGGGCTCACACAGGGAGAGGCTCACCTTTCTGTTGGCGTTGAGGCTGGAGGCCGGGATCTGCAGGGTGACTTTGTACTCAGTCCTCTTGTCCATCTCATCCGCAATGTAATTGGCCTCCTGGACGTAGAGATTGGCCTTGGCGATCTGCTCCCGGAGTTTGATCAAACTGTGATGCAGCATCACCTCCCTGTAACAAGCAAGAGAATGAAAGGCCGGACGTGAATATCACATATAAATGGCCGAGTACAACGGGATTGTATCATTCATTGGCCTTCATGTAACAGAGACTCCAGCTGCTTCTACGTGGCCAGGATTCCTGGATGTGCCTCTCCCCTGCAGGCTGCAAGTGGGGCCATACTGTGAATACTGTTGGTTCAAAACTGAAGATAAGTATTTACGCGGGTGAGCTGCACTCAGGAAGGGAAAGGGGGTCCAATAGGGGCAAAAAGATTAGTTGTTGATCCTGCCAGTAATCTTACCAGCTGATAATTTCCTGAGCTCTCTGCTTGTGTTGCACTCTCATCAGTTAACGTGTTCCCAGCCCTCCCCTGTAGACTACAGAACACCTTCCTTCTATGTTATGGAGAAGAGGAAGGGGTGTTCTGTGGCCCTGTCCTATGGGAGACAATATTGTTTATGTATAGATACAGTACGCGGTCACCCTAAGACGGGAAGCGTGTTACTGGCAGGATCACCAGCTGACAAAGGGAAAAAAAAAGAAAACCAATGCAGCCACCACATCTGAAGGACTAGTAAGCTGCAATATATACACTTTTTGGTTTTGAGATACTTTAATAATAGTGTACAGGGAGAACACTAGATCAGGTCTCAAACTCAAACGACCTGGGGGCCACTGGGCACGGTTTCTTCTTCCATAGGGGCTGCATGAGGAGAGACAGCCAGGAGAGAGATAGGAGACAAATTCAGTGCCAATTGGCGCAGTGGCATGACCACAATGATCTTTTTCACTGTATGTAAAGGTTGCAGTCAGCCCACCACTGTAAAGAGGAGCATTCTTACCACTGACCACCAATGCAAGGGTGGCATTCTTACCACTGATCACCAATGTAAGGGGGGCATTCTTACCACTGACCACCAATGCAAGGGGTAGGCCATTCTTAACACAGACCACCAATGAAAAGGGGATGATTGTTTCAACTGAACCCCAATGTATTAATTTTAGCAGGGCTCCATGAGACCTAAAAATTATTTCAGCAACATACAAGGAAGCTTCATTTGCTACGGCTTCAAGGCTTTTAAAAAAAACAGGCGATCATTCAGCAAGTAAACTCCAAACAAGTAATATTCCCAGCAGATGTGATCCTAGGAACACTGCTAGTCACTCCGCTATCTTGCTGCTCATATACCCGGGCTCTTAATAAAAGGAAATTCAGCAAAGCCAAACCCATTGTATTCATTTAAAGGAGAACTATGGGGTCAGGGCTTTTCCCCATAGTTCTCCTTAGGGTAACGGGAGGACACAAACTAGCGTCCTCCCGTCACCCTAGGCTCAGTATACCGCGAGTTGCCTATCTAGAGGCAGAGCCAGCTGTCCCCGCCCCCGCCCCCCGTCCGTTCCGCCAGTCAGCTCTGGCGGATCGGAGCGGGGAGGGGGGAATCCAGCGGGGCGAGAGGTGGGCGAGCGCCCGTATGTGTTCGCTCACCTCCCGATCTACTAAGCCGACCTGTGACAGTCTCATTGTCACAGGTCGGCTAGAACTATGAGGTGAGTGAAAAGCACTCCCCTCATAGTTCTCCTTTAAAAGGTGTGTGAAGGCCTACACCATTCACCTGTCATTAGAGCCGCAAGCGCCACAGCTATGTTCTTGAATCACAATCGAGATTCGGGCAAAGCATGCACCACCTCTTCTATGTGAGCAGGGTGTGAGAGGAGGGGCAGGGGGTGCATGGCGCCCAGGCTGAAATTAGTGCGTGTGTGAACACTAGCTCGCCAGTGCAAGGATTTTTGGATACAGAAGGGCCGGCTCTACCCCACTATCGGCGAGCCAAAAGTAACCGGTCTGCAGGCCAGTTGAGGGGTGTAGGGACAATAGGAAGCAATGAATACATATTACACAGACAGATGTATACTTGGAAATCCTGAAAATAGAGAGTTTCCCCATTTTGTAATGTTATCATCTCACCTCTCTTCCGTCCACTGTTTGATGCGCTGCTGAGCATTGGGAGAGCTAAAAGAGAACCTGTCTATGCTGCGATAGTGCTGTTTCTCCGGGGACAGCCTCCTGCGCAGCTGCTCCAGCTCGTGTTCGTACATCAGCCTCTGGCGTTCCAGTGCAGAGCGCTTCTCTTCTTCGTGCTGCTGCTCCAGGCTCTGCAGAATGGACTGCATGGGGTCTATAGAGACGACATCACACGACAACCCAGAATAAACAATCTAGTTATAATGAAGTCATCCTTTCACATACTAATTCTGCATTTTAACATTAAGTAACCACAATAAAAGCTGCTGTAAGATTGAAGAATAAGCCAAGCCAAGATAAGGAACGTGTAATAAAATCCATTACTTTGGCAGTCTGATGAAAAGGAATAGGATATTACGAATGGAGACATTACAACGGTAGACAGTAAGAGGGGGGTATCCTAGAGTATAGAGAACCAAGGGGGGGG
>NW_017307721.1:259895-282069 GCF_000935625.1 Nanorana parkeri
GTATCCTAGAGGATAGAGAACCAAGGGGGGGGGGGGCTCAGATGGAAGTGGGCTAGAGGCAATGCAAGGAAAAGTGTAAGTGAGACCCTGGCGTGCAAAGCCATAGAGGCCAAGGGCCCTAGGAAGTCCATATTGGAAAAGAAGGGAAGGAGGCAAAGAAAAGCAAGAAAAAGAATCCTTGCTGCACACCTTACCATGATGCCCATGTGCATATACCAGCGGGTGCTGGAAATTACTGCGGATGGCGCCGCCACATGAAGGTAATTGAAGAATGTCACCAGCACACCAAACGATAGTTACAGCAATTGAGTGATCATTTATTGAAAGATGCTGTCCCTCATATGCCAATGCTTTCGGGGCCACGCAGGGTCCCCTTCATAAGGCTCAGAGATGACGGGGCAAAAGAAAAGGCCTCATGAGTCAAAAGAGAAGCAGAAATGGGGCCAGGTGGTACAAGGAAAATGGGGGTGGGAGGGTTATGGCCAAGTAGCTAGGAAAGCCCATAAAGAGCAAGTGGGCTGAGAGTTAAAAAGGAACTAGGGCTAGGAGACAAAGAAAAAACACACGGGGGTACAGAAAAGGCGAGGTGGGCTTGAAGAAAAAAGAAATTGGTGCACACAAACAAACCCAGCTAGGCAGCTGGAGGCACAGAGAAGGCTGAAAGGGCTAAGAGTGTCATGGAAAAGATCACATGAACAAGGGAAGGGACCAAAAAAAACCAAGATGGCCATATGAACCAAGGAAGCACAGAAAAGGTCAAGTGAACTGGGGGACCATGCAACCCATAGCCAATGTGGTCTTTTCTATAAGAAGGCCTGAGAGGGAGGACTGGAGGGATCTATGATGACAGTGGGTTCGGCACAGAAAGGACCACATGGGCTTTGGGGGCTTAACACATGGACCTGGGGACTATCGTTCATCCTTTCTGCAGACATGGCTTGTTTAATCAGCCTGTCCAATATGTCAGCACCTGGTTGACATTACATTCGTAGCTCTAGAAGGTAGCCCAGCACAGACATTCATTAAATCACTCTACAGAGAAAACAATATGAACTAAAAAGAGCAAAAGAGAAAGCATCGGGTAATAATATCAGACACTGGTTTTTACCCAATAATCAGAGACCTAGTGGAGCAGGGAAGCTTGCCAACCTTGTACTTAGACCTTGAGAACTAAGTCCTGGAGAACTAAGGTTCCTGGAGAGACTCCATCTTCCCCTACAGATGTTCCAGTTCCCATCCATGACCCAAAAACCCCGTGAGGTTAAAGGGTCAACCCACCCAAAACATCTCAGTATCTCTAATACTCGGAAGAATGAAACCTCACAAAAGTTTTCTTACAACTCTCAGAGACTCCCATGGAGACATCTCCCATGACTCCCAGAATCCCATCTTGATCTCCCATCTCTGCACAACTTCTGCCATCATGAAGATGTAAATCGACATCAGATAATGGAAAATGTGCTATGAGAAGTGGGGATAACCCAAACAGGACAGGAGTACACCAATCTCCAAGATGGGTGGAATTGCATTCAGGAACTGCAGCATATCGATTCCACCGCTGGAGTCATCAAGAGATTCAGGAAGCCTGGGGTGGGGGAGGGGGGGGGGGTCACTGTAGTCTCTGCCTACAACTGATCTATGTCTTTTAGGTGGACTGCCCCTTTAATTGGCTTCCAACAAAGAGCCTTAGAGTGCATCTGTATGGTTGTATTAGGGATACTAGAGTGTACGCTCTTATGGCTTAAAGGGCAGATATGGTCCTAAGCACTGTGGAAAGTGCTACTGTATATAGTCACCAGGACATTCTTTATAATAATTTCTACACGCCAATGCCCGCAGCCCGTAATCATGTGACGTACCGTTATTTCCCAGCGCTTTCATCATCACTTCCATCTGAGCGTACTCATAGTTGAAGTTGACCTCGCTGGACACCTCGCTGGAACTGTCTCCATCTGCGTCCAGCTGATCGAAGCTGCTGCTGTTCCTCATGCTGGTGTCCCGCTCCTCGTCCTCGCGATCGGACTTCTTCTTCTTTGGTAAACTGATCCTTCAGATGGACAGGAGAGAAATCAGAGAGGGACAGGGCGCTATGTACAACATCAGGACAAAGCAACAGACAGCAAGAGCAAGACTGGATATGGACAGGAATAGATGACATGAGCCAACTGAAGAAGTGTACATCAACCTCCCTGTATGATGGATACGAATTCATCGATCAAAAGATTTACTGGTTTCCAGTACAGAGAAACATTTCATGTGATCAGCTTTTTCATTTGCTCAGTTCATATCAATAGCATGTTTGCTTTGCAGCACTGGAGTTCAAACCAGGTCATCTATTTGCATGGAGTATGTACATTCTCACTCACAGTATTTGCATGGGCTTCACCCAGGTGCTGCCGTTACCTCTAAAAACAGTGGTACTCAACCTGAGTAACCTCAGCACCCACATGTGTTTTATGTCATTAAGTCACAACCCAAGTCGCACTGCAATGGAATGCACGGCATTAGGGTATCACACGTTCCGGTGCGGGTGTACAAACTGTGGGCGGGAGGTGCGTTTGGGGTACCATTCAAATAAATGGCAACGCACCTCCCACACCAGAATGCATGGTAGGTGCAATTGCCTGGTACAGTTTAACACACTGTACTAGTGTGAACGGCCCCTCAAAAACACTGATATACATACAGACACAATCTCACACATTCTCCCTACCTTACGAGAACTGGAGTGGATCCTCAGCCTGGGGTCCAGTGTGGGCTGCTGTGCTGTGACTGAGCTCCGTCCATATGCGTATTGCTTGTACAGCTCCCTTGCGTGCCCTGAAGAGGTGCCGGGAGCCAGAATGTGACGTCACTCCGGTCCAGGCACCTCTACAGGACATGCAAGGGAGTTGTAAGCAATGCACGTATGGATGGAGCTCTCTCGCAGCCACATCCCACCTCAAGCTGTCACTCGGTGCCGGGCAGTATATTTTGAATGTCTGCTTGGCGTGAGAATGAACAGCGCTGCGCTAGGGGGAAGCTGAGGAGCCTCTCACCTAGAAAATTGGAAAGCCTGCAGCGACCCACAGGGGCGTCCCAAGGCCGGGTATTACCCGGTCTCCAAACCGGTTGACAACCCGCCGTGCCGTCATTGTGCGTGACGGCTCAACGCTCGTGCGCAATTACGTCATCGAGCATGCGCGGCCATTTGATTGACGCCGGCAGAGAGAGGAGGGGACGTTCATCCAGCGGGATGAAGTATGCCGCCGGGTCCCCTCCTCTCTCTCTCATGACACTGTCGGGCTCTCGGTCCATGACCGAATACCCGACTTTTTAGAAGGGGTGACACCAAAATGACTGTCATTCATTTTGGTGTCATCCGGGTGCGAGCCACACCCCCCACACCCCCTTTGTGACGCCACTGGCGACCCACCAGTTGAGAACCAAGGCTCCACAACACACCGATATGGTATATACGATCTGGATAAACTGGTTCCAGTGTGGTTGAGGCTCTGGCGGTGACATCGGGCGTGTGAGCACATTCGGGGGCAGAGATTGGTGTGAATAATTCCTCATACTCTGGAGGAACCAGACAAGGCAACATATAAGCAGAATGAACTTTTAGCAAGAGTAAAGATACAGCTGGACCGATACCTGAAAAAGTGATTGTTCCCCCACAGTATCCGGTCGCCGTGTTGGAGCTGTGTGGAGTTAGTGATGGCCGACCCATTGACCAGAGTCCTGTAGCAAGAAAGAAAAAAATTACTTAATATGTGTCAGAGCTCTACACCAAAAGTAGCACATACACAGCACCAAATACAACAGCAACACAATGCCGCTCATCGTAGACTTCAAAACCGTACAACCCTGTCCACAAAAGCTTATAACTGAAGAGAATGTAGGAACAAAAAGTAAGAAGGTCTGTGAGATGTTATCTATATACCACTATTGCTAAACCCTTACTGCATAACATTCATGTCGGTGAAGGTTCTCATTTATTCAGGTCATGGCAAGTCTGTAAAGAATAAAATCGAGGCAACTGGACTGTCTGTATATTTTCTTGAAGATGTTTCACTGATCATCCGACCAGCTTTCTCAATTCAGAGCTAGTAAGTGTCATTAAGCTGCTCTGGTCGGCTTAATAACAGCTGCTAGCTCCAATCATGCAAATGCAATCAATGTCTTACCTCCATGAGGTCTCTGACCCCACGCTGGCAATGATAAACAGATTATGTTGACCGGAGCAACATTCACCAAATTTATTCCCAGATAATTTTTGTACAGGTCTTTATGAATTGAGAAAGCTAGTGAGATGACCAGCGAAATGTCTTCAAGAAAAAAAACAGCAAGCCCAGTTTGACAGCCAGCAGCTAACACTTTGTTTGGTTCTCGATTCCGGCCTTCACCGACGATCAGGAACCGAAGTGCTTCCAGATCATGTGACCACCATGACAGCTACGCTGAGGCTTCATTGACAAAATAAACCTTCAGTCTGCAGGTGAACACTGCCATCGTAAGGCTGCAGTGCCAGCTATTTAACTGTCACAGTGGCGTAACAATCACCATAGCGACCCAGGCGGCCGCTATGGGGCCCGTGGCACAGGGGGGCCCGGACAGGACATCGTCCTGATGCCGTGCGGGCCAACTGGGTCACTATGGCATCTCAGGCTGCTGACTGTCACTGGTGGGTGTGAGGAGGAACGCGCCGCTGTTAGATCACCGACAACCTGTCAGTGTTCTGTGCAGTGGCGCGTTCCTCCTCAAAGCCGCTGCTGAGTCAGTGACAGCCAGCAGCTATGGAGGAGGAAGGCTTGGCCCGGCATCAGAAGCGGAGGAGGCGGCAGGCCCGACAATGGAAGAGGAGGAGGCAGGCCGGACAATGGAAGAGGAGGAGGCAGGCCGGACAATGGAAGAGGAGGTGGGGCACGGCGATGGAGGAGGCGGGGCCTGCCAACGACCATGGAGGCAGACAGCGGATCGGGGCTGACAGGTAAGAGGTGTGCAGCCTTTCTGAGACCCTGCAGAGCCCACCATAGAGAGTCTATGGTGGGCTCTGCAGGGTCACCCTCTGGTGGGCTGTTTGGGATATCAGGTGGGATCTGCAAGGGCATAACTAGAAATCACAGGGCCCCATACAAAATTTTGCTATCGGGCCTTGTGATTTCTAGTTACGCCCCTGAACTGTGAGATACAAAGGCACTATTAGAAATATTTGAAAAATAAATATGTTTAAAACGTATTTATTTTTACATTTTCTCTGCATATTTTAGCCTAAAAACAGAGCACCAATGAGTTCCATTAAATTGGTGTACCAAAGAAAAGAAAAAAAAATAAAAATGTAGGTAGGCCAAATGATTCAAAGATAACCCAATTTAACTCTCCTGTAAAATTCTGTGAGAAGATTCCAGATGCAGTAAAAGAGCCAAACATGTTCCCAGCCATCATGCTGCAAACAAGGACCACTGCTCTGTGTATGGAAACAGCTGCCTCTCTGCTGCAGTCCAACAAGACCCCTGGAAGTCAGCATTAGAGCTTCACATTCTTTGATTTATTAAGATACATTTAAATCACATGGCAAATGATTCCCAGAGCACTATGGCTTAGATAAAAGTGAGAGAACAGCAGCAGCATTCTGTCTTGCAGCTGACTTTGTCTAACTGAAACTCCAGACTGAGTAATCTGGGGATAAATCACGGCTGTCGAGCCATTCAATTCTGTATGTAAATTGCAGATGAAGATACTGATCCCGAAACACTGGAGCAGTTATGCATGGCAACCAATCAGCTTCTCCCTTTCATTTTCAAATCTTAACCGAACAAACTGAAGAGAGAAGCTGATTGGTTGCAATGCATAGCTGCTCCAGTTTTAATAAATTCCCCCCGAGGCTGTTTAAAACAGAATGCTAAGCAGTCTCTGGAGGACATTCGAATGGAATACTTAAGCTGCACCAATTGACTGGCAGATCCGCTGCTGAACCTCTCGCCCCCTCCCCCTCCCCCCCATGCACTTGCCAGCAATTCCCAACTGTCAAAATGACAGCCAGAAGTTGCTCCATAAATACAGAAGCTGCAGAAGTTGCTGCTGTCAAAAAAATGCACCATCTGACAGAGTTTATGAATATTATTCAGAGAGCAGATGAAAGATAAAAAGTAACATTGTTTATAAACATTGATCAGAGGGAGATAGAGAGATACAAAGTAACATTGTTTATACACATTGAACAGAGGGAGATAGAAGTAACATTGTTTATACACATTGAACAGAGGGAGATAGAGAGATACAAAGTAACATTGTATATAAACGTTGATTTAACTCCTTCTTCCCCTTCTACATAACTATAATTTTTAAGCTTACTTTTTCATATCTAATTTTTTAACGATTAACAATTAAATTTAGTTAATTTCCAAAAAAAATGTCAGTGTTGCTTGAAACAAAAGCACACAAAAAAAAAATCCTTTTATTTCATTTGGAAACGTTGCAATGATTTGTACCGGAATCCTAATTCTAAAACTATGATTCTGGTACAAAAAATAGATTTTTTTTTTAAACCAACGCCAATGAGAGTTGGAAAAAAAAAAGTCTGTCGATCGAGTTTTGTTACATAGTCTATGGTTTGCATAGAAAATAAAGTCATTTTTAGCATGGCAATATCACCAAAAGAAAGCCTTGTCCTGAGATTAAAAGTCCCCTAACTCTGAACAACAATGTATCTTATTTGTGCATCACTCGGCTGTAGATCCTCCAATCATCTCTGACACTGTCCTTCCTTCTGGAGGGGGGCTACGTCTGTTCCCCATGGTCTCTGTGTGTTGTAAAGTAGTCATCGCTCCAAGCTCACTCCCGGGATGGACTACAATCTCATGTTTAGTTTTCTCATTTGTATTGAGATTGTAGTCCACCCCGGGAGTGAGCTTGGAGCGGTGACTACTTTACAACACACACAGGGACCATGGGGAACAGACGTAGCCCCCCTCCAAAAGGAAGGACAGTGTCAGAGATGATTGGAGGATCTACAGCCGAGTGATACACAAATAAGATACATTGTTGTTCAGTTAGGGGATTCGGATGGATTTTTACGATTTAACTCCGGAGTTTAGTGTCACTTTAAGTAATAACAAAGTTTATGCCGAATAAACAGGCCCATAGTGGAAATATATAACTTGCTCTGGTGCACAGAGGGGGGCACAGGGGGGAGAGCTGAACTGGTTAAAGAAGAACTAAGCTCTCAAGAGCAGGAACCTCTTAAACATCTTGTCTTGTATTGTATTGTAGTATACCGTCTCCCTCTATATTGTAGCGCTGCACAAACTCTTGTTGCTCTATAACTCCTGTATAATAATAATAATAGAAATGACTGTAACACTTTATAATACTGTTACAGTTTGTCTGAATAGATCAAAGCCTTCCAACCGGTAATCCCACAGACATTGTGTATCATAGATAATCCACAGAAACATAAGATGAGGAAAGCAAACAATGCACTGTGTAACATTAGGAGCATCAGGTGAGAAGACAGGAACGGGCTTGTTGCAGCGCCGCACGCCTTCTACTTAACGATGGCCAGGCATGTAGAGAATGTATGGACGCCAGAGATCACAAACCATCACGTTATGTAACAGAGACGAGCTCCTTGTGTACAACAGATACATAATAACAGTCTCAGTGACACGATTGCAGAGCATGGAGGAGAGCCGCGCAGACCCAGGGCAGAGCAGACCCCAAGCTGAGACATAGGGCAGAGAAGATCCCAGCTCAGAACCCCGGGCAGAGCAGACCCCAGCTCAGAACCGCGGGCAGAGAAGATGCCCAGCTCAGAACCCTGGGCAGAGCAGACCCCAGCTCAGAACCGCGGGCAGAGCAGACCGCAGCTCAGAACCCCGGGCAGAGCAGACCCCAGCTCAGAACCGCGGGCAGAGCAGACCGCAGCTCAGAACCCCGGGCAGAGCAGACCCCAGCTCAGAACCGCGGGCAGAGCAGACCGCAGCTCAGAACCCCGGGCAGAGCAGACCCCAGCTCAGAACCGCGGGCAGAGCAGACCGCAGCTCAGAACCCCGGGCAGAGCAGACCCCAGCTCAGAACCGCGGGCAGAGCAGACCGCAGCTCAGAACCCCGGGCAGAGCAGACCCCAGCTCAGAACCGCGGGCAGAGCAGACCGCAGCTCAGAACCCCGGGCAGAGCAGACCCCAGCTCAGAACCGCGGGCAGAGCAGACCGCAGCTCAGAACCCCGGGCAGAGCAGACCCCAGCTCAGAACCGCGGGCAGAGCAGACCGCAGCTCAGAACCCCGGGCAGAGCAGACCCCAGCTCAGAACCGCGGGCAGAGCAGACCGCAGCTCAGAACCCCGGGCAGAGCAGACCCCAGCTCAGAACCGCGGGCAGAGCAGACCGCAGCTCAGAACCCCGGGCAGAGCAGACCCCAGCTCAGAACCGCGGGCAGAGCAGACCGCAGCTCAGAACCCCGGGCAGAGCAGACCCCAGCTCAGAACCGCGGGCAGAGCAGACCGCAGCTCAGAACCCCGGGCAGAGCAGACCCCAGCTCAGAACCGCGGGCAGAGCAGACCGCAGCTCAGAACCCCGGGCAGAGCAGACCCCAGCTCAGAACCGCGGGCAGAGCAGACCGCAGCTCAGAACCCCGGGCAGAGCAGACCCCAGCTCAGAACCGCGGGCAGAGCAGACCGCAGCTCAGAACCCCGGGCAGAGCAGACCCCAGCTCAGAACCGCGGGCAGAGCAGACCGCAGCTCAGAACCCCGGGCAGAGCAGACCCCAGCTCAGAACCGCGGGCAGAGCAGACCGCAGCTCAGAACCCCGGGCAGAGCAGACCCCAGCTCAGAACCGCGGGCAGAGCAGACCGCAGCTCAGAACCCCGGGCAGAGCAGACCCCAGCTCAGAACCGCGGGCAGAGCAGACCGCAGCTCAGAACCCCGGGCAGAGCAGACCCCAGCTCAGAACCGCGGGCAGAGCAGACCGCAGCTCAGAACCCCGGGCAGAGCAGACCCCAGCTCAGAACCGCGGGCAGAGCAGACCGCAGCTCAGAACCCCGGGCAGAGCAGACCCCAGCTCAGAACCGCGGGCAGAGCAGACCGCAGCTCAGAACCCCGGGCAGAGCAGACCCCAGCTCAGAACCGCGGGCAGAGCAGACCGCAGCTCAGAACCCCGGGCAGAGAAGATCCCAGCTCAGACCCGCGGGCAGAGAAGACCCCAAGCTCAGACCCAGGGCAGACCCCAAGCTCAGACCCAGGGCAGAGCAGACCCAAACAACTGGAAGAGTTAACTTGAATAAAGTGTTTGCTATGTATAAAGGAATCAATGACAGCAAGTAACAAGAGTGGAGAGCAGCTCAGTATTGAGTCATAGTAAACAAACAACCTCCCTGCGGCTTGAGCGGAGTGAAGACGACTTCAGGCTTTGAATACACCAAGCCAGCCCCGTCTCAGCCTCTCCGTTCATCTAAATGAATAGACCACATCGATCTTCCGCTAAAAAATCCTATTCAATGACAGAGCCCGCGCTTACCTGCTGGTGCAAGGAAACCATTCCACCTGTTAGCAGCTGCATGGCACAGCTAATGACAGCAAATCGGCAGGGCTGCCGGCAGGTCATGAGGGTCCTCAAGTGTCTTTTCAAACCACCTAAGTCCTGTTTATCCCCTTAGAGCCCTCTAGTGCTTAGAAAAAACAATGATATGAAAAGGTAGAGCGCCACCTGCTGGTGAAACTGCAGAGAAGCAGCCGGTCAAACTAAAAGAACTTCCACGTTCAATGCTGCCGCTGACAGAACTATGTGGAAAATGCAGGTTTTCCAGATAACGCAGCGATAATAATGTGTGCTGTGGTGGTGAAATATTAACCCTGTAATTGCCGATAGGCAAAATAAATTGAAGTTTTGATGAAACGTTAACCGTCGTTGAAAGGAAAAAAGAGAAGAGTTACGTCATGGGGAATGCGGGGCAGCACAGTGACCTAGTGGTTAGCGCTTCTGCCTTGCAGCACTGGGGGGTCCCTGGTTCGAATCCCGGCCAGGTCACTATCTGCAAGGAGTTTGCATGTTCTCACTGTGCTTGCGTAGGTCCTCCTCCCATACTCCAAAGATATGCTGGAAGGTTAATTGGCCCTCTATGTATGTATGTGAGATGGGGAGGGCAGGGACTGATGTGAATGTGCAACAATGTAAAGTGCTGCGTAAATCGTCGGCGCTATATAAATACCTGTAATAATAATAATAATATAATAATGACGGATGGATTACCTGGTGTTCTTCATTGAAGTCAGCATAACTTGGCCCTCCGGGGTGATGTCTATGACGCAATGCTCGGGGAGGATCCCCATCCCACACAGCTGGATGTCCTGTGAGTCGTGGGACCCGACCAGCGTGTGATCCTGCAGGGAAGAACAAAAAAAGTACGTTTTGTTTGTAAAAGCATCACAATATTTATGAAGCCTTCCTGAAAAGACCTCCAAAACACACAAGAAAAAAACAAAACCAGGAGCAGATTTAACCGTCTTAAACCGGAGGTCATAGATGAGTAGATGCACAGGACATAATTTACCGGGGGATCGGGCAACTTGATGTCTAGAGAATTATTATATGCATTTAAGGCCATGTAAGGCTTTTATGTGATGCACCGTCTTAACAAAAATCCTGCTCTGCTTTTTAAATATAGGCTGACAGGGCACAAAAAATATATTTTTTTATACTGTAACTGTATCTGTCAATTACAGCATTAAAAAGATGAAAACTGCCACATTCAGGCTGCATTGCCTGGATTTAGCCGATACAGGCGATGGTGCACTTCTTTACCTGCATCTGGGATGCAATCACAGTGTAAGCCGGTTTGGGAATCTGAGTGGTGTTTGTTGTGGATAATCTAAGATTTGTTTTGTTTATCCCATCAAAAGAATTGCAAGTGCAAAAAAATTAAAAAACTTTTGATCTGTCTGAAATGCAGTGATCTCCTAACTTCCTGTTTAGGCCAACAACAAAGTGCCTCCACCGATCTACAACCGGCATTGTAAGCCCCGCCTGCTGATCTACAGAACTTTGCCTACACCATACGCACACTATATTGCCATAAGTATTGGGACGCCGGCTGCACATGAACTTTAATGGCTTCCCAGTCTTAGTCTGTAGGGTTCAGTATTGGGTTTTCTCTGCCCTTTGCCGCTTTAACAGCTCCGCCTCTTCTGGGAATTCATCCACAAAGTTTAGGAGTTTGTCTATGGGATAGTTGGACCATTTGTGAGGTCAGGTAATGATGTTGGAGGAGAAGGCCGGGCTCGCTGTCTCCGCCTCTAATTCATCCCAAAGGTGTTCTATGGGGTTGAGGTCAGGACTCTGTGCAGGCCAGTCAAGTTCCTCCACCCCAAACTCGCTCATCCATGTCTTTATGGACCTTGCTTTGTGCACTGGTGCGCAGTCATGTTGGAACAGGAAGGGGCCATCCCCAAACTCCTCCCACAAAGTTGGGAGCATGAAATTGTCCAAAATGTCTTGGTATGCTGATGCCTTAAGAGTTCCCTTCACTGGAACTAAGGGGCCAAGCCCAACCCCTGAAAAACAACCCCACACCATAATCCCCCCTCCACCAAACTTTACACTTGGCACAATGCAGTCATGCAAGTACCGTTCCCCTGGCAACCACCAAACCCAGACACGCCCATCGGATTGCCAGACAGAGAAGCGTGATTGGTCACTCCAGAGAACACGCCTCCTCTTCTCTAGAGTCCAGTGGCGGCGTGCTTTACACCGCGGCATCCCACGCTTTGCATTGCACTTGGTGATGTGCGGCTTGGATGCAGCTGCTCGGCCATGGAAACCCATTCCATGAAGCTCTCTACGCACTGTTGTTGTGCCAATCTGAAGTCCACATGGAGTTTGGAGGTCTGTAGCTATTGACTCTGCAGACAGTCGGCGACTTCTGTGCTTCAGCATGCGCTGACCCCGCTCCGTCATGTGACGTGGCCGACCACTTCCTGGCTGAGTTGCTGTTGTTCCCAGTTTCTTCCACTTTGTTATAATCCCAGTAACAGGTGACCGCGGAATATTTAGTAGCCGGAAAATGTCACGGAACACCCGAATCCGATGATTTGGAGGGGTGTGCCAATACTTATAGTGTATATACACTATACCCTCTATGCATACATTGATTTCTTTCCCAGTAAAACAACATTGCTGCCTTGATCCTCATAAGCCTGTCCGCACTTTTTTGCACTAAGGGCTCTTAGGAGATGTAAATCTGGGGGCATACATTCCCAGCGGCTGTCCCTGAATTTTACAAGCCTGGTGATGAGGTCACATTGAATAATAAAAACTGTTTCTTGGTACAGTAACAAGGTAACAGAAAAACAAAAAAAAAATTATGAGACGTGATCTAGGAGGGGGGAGAGGAACGTTTGGGGGTTCATTTGGGCATACCCTTCAATCTAGAAGCTCCCATGTACTTGGCCTAGAACCCCCATGATCCACATGGACCGATGAGAAGACTTCCATAGGGTCCCGGCATTTCAGTTTCAGAAACATTTTAGGCCAGGTCTGCTTTGAAGAACTCTCTCTTGCACTGTTAGTTGGCGTGCGCCACCCATGCCGGTCAGGAGGAAAGAAAAAAAAGCATTTTCTGCTGTCTCTGCAGCCGCTGGACATGGGTGAGAGACGGCAACATTGTGGGACCGGCCGGTTTCCTCAAGTGAACTTTCTTTCCGATTACTTGAATCAGAGTCAGGGACAGGAAACAACAAAACTACAAAAAAGGGGGGCGGGGCGGAGTTTTATGGACGCAAAACAAAATGATGAGATACGCAAAAGGAATCCAGAAAAACAACTTTAGCAATAAAAATACTGACGCGGCCTGTGATGGCGGAATCATTGTATCATTTAAAGTGTACGCACCTTTTTTTTTTAAAGGTATTGATAAGGGATGCACCAATACCGATACCAGTATCGGCGCCGATACACCTGCTCGTACTCATGAAAATGCTCAGATACCAAAAAACTGATACTGGCGCTTTACATACCGGCACAAAATGAAGCGGCTCCCTTAGGTCCCGGCACTTGCTGGGGACCTCGTGGGAAAGCCTTCTTGGGAACCACGAGGGGCCAGCTTACAGCGCTCCTGCTGGCCCGCCCATCTCCCCCTACTGAGACCCTCCCCCTGAGACATCAGGCCCGGCACCCCTGAGCATCGCGGCAGCACAGAGTATGTAGCAATTTCATACACTACTCTGCAACACTACTCTGCATTGCTGTATAATGTATTGCTGGGATTTGTAGTCCTCTATAGATGATGGTATTATTCTGCATTGCTGTATAATGCATTGCTGAAATTTGTAGTCCTCTATAGATGATGGTGTCAGTATTCTGCATTGCTGTATAATGTATTGCTGGGGTTTGTAGTCCTCTATAGATGGTATTATTCCGCATTGCTGGGATTTGTAGTCCTCTACAGCTGGTGCCATTCTTCATTGCTGTATAATGTATTACTGCGACTTGTAGTCCTATATAGCTGGTGGTATTCTGCATCGCTGTACAATGTATTGCTGGGAAATGTAGTCCTCTATAGCCGATGCCATTCTGAATTGCTGTATAATGTATTGCTGGGCTTTGTAGTCCTCGATAGATGGTATTATTCCGCATTGCTGGGATTTGTAGTCCTCTACAGCTGGTGCCATTCTTCATTGCTGTATAATGTATTACTGGGATTTGTAGTCCTGATGGTATTATTATTCTGAATTGCTGTATAATGTATTACTGGGATTTGTAGTCCTGATGGTATTATTATTCTGCATTGCTGTATAATGTATTACACCACCAGCTATAGAGGACTACAAATCCCAGTAATACATTATACAGCAATGCAAAATAATATGACGCTACATACTCTGTTACTCACCAGGGTTGTGTGGGCTTTCCCAGTGCTATGCCGGGTCTCACCATAGCTAAGCGGGAAGGAAGAGATGTGCGGCTGGACCGGTGGTGTAAACAGGCGTCACAAGGTTCCCACAAGGCTGGCGTGAGGTCCCCAGCAAGTGCGGGACCTTATGGCAACCACCTTTTGTTTAAAAATGTAAAGGGCCGGCATCGGGGCATTTTCACCAATGCCCAGTACCGGCACCGATACTGATATCGCTGCATCCCTAATGACAAGGCCCCTCAACATTCTGTGGAGTTAATCAACAGATCAGTAACATCCTGCCCACACATTAGAGCCTCGGACAGGGGCGTCCCGAGGCTGGGGGACACCCGGAGCGGTGTCCGAGTGTCACCCCACCGAGACGTCACTGCGCACCTGCGTGACGTCACCACGCGATACTTGCCGGCGGCCATCTTGGTGATGGACGCCGGCAGAGAGAGGAGGAGAAAGTCACCCGGCGGGATAAGGTATGCCGCCGGGTCCCCTCCTCCCTACTGATACTTTTCAGAGGGGGGTGACACAAAAATGACTGTAAGTCTTCAGATGTGGTTGGTGGGAATATGGGGACCTTACGCAGGAGGTGGCTCAGCGGTCTATAGAATACCTGGGTGTTCCCTGTATGCCTAATATGCACTGTACCTCCACATCTCTCATTTCTAGGGCCTGAAGACCTACTAAAAAATTTCATCAGCACCTCAACTTTCCAGATCTCCGCAATTTCCAAGAATGACTCACCTTAAGGTAGTAGACCAGAAGCTCGTTGAGGGCCGGGTCCGCATTTAAATTGACTAAGAAGCACTTGTTGTCTCCGACTTTGATCCCTGAGGACTGGAGTGATATGCCGAGACTTTCCAGCTGCTTCTGACGCTCCTAGAAGACCAGAACATCAGCATACCTACATCCGCAGACCACAACATCAGCATACCTACATCCGCAGACCACAACATCAGCATACCTACATCCGCAGACCAGAACATCAGCAAACCTACATCCGCAGACCACAACATCAGCATACCTACATCCGCACACCATAACATCAGCATACCTACATCCGCAGACCATAACATCAGCATACCTACATCCGCAGACCATAACATCAGCATACCTACATCCGCACACCATAACATCAGCATACCTACATCCACAGACCACAACATCAGCATACCTACATCCGCAGACCACAACATCAGCATACCTACATCCGCAGACCATAACATCAGCATACCTACATCCACAGACCACATCATCAGCATACCTACATCCGCAGACCACAACATCAGCATACCTACATCCGCAGACCACAACATCAGCATGCCTACATCCGCAGACCATAACATCAGCATACCTACATCCGCAGACCACAACATCAGCATGCCTACATCCGCAGACCATAACATCAGCATACCTACATCCGCAGACCACAACATCAGCATGCCTACATCCGCAGACCATAACATCAGCATACCTACATCCGCAGACCACAACATCAGCATGCCTACATCCGCAGACCATAACATCAGCATACCTACATCCGCAGACCACAACATCAGCATGCCTACATCCGCAGACCATAACATCAGCATACCTACATCCGCAGACCACAACATCAGCATGCCTACATCCGCAGACCATAACATCAGCATACCTACATCCGCAGACCACAACATCAGCATGCCTACATCCGCAGACCATAACATCAGCATACCTACATCCGCAGACCACAACATGCAAGCATGTTCCAGCAGCTACCGTTCTGGAACGCACTGTAATTGGTGTGAAGTGGCCCCACACGATATCATATGCAGAACAAAAGATCAAGTATCTTTTTGATCTGCAGATGAATGAAACGGAGTAACTACAAAAAGTAGCAATATCACTTTGTATCTCCTTATCTCAGATCAGACAAATGTACGGCTGGGTCTGTGGTGATAACAGCAGCAGGACAGGGCGTACGACATACATCCTGTGCACTTTGAGTGGGCGTGTGCGGTACGTCCCGGCTCCACAACCGGTTAATATTTCTAAATCGGACATAAAAATCTGGGCTACAACCTGAGCGATTTCTTCCGTCTTGCGCAGCTTCTCCTCCCACGTCACTGTCATTTCCTGGATGAGCATCTCCGACTCCTGTAACCGTTCTTTCAGTTCAGGTGCTTTCATTGACTGTCGGGTGGGGAAAAAAAAAAAAGGTACAGATGATGAAGTAATAAAGCCGGGCGAAAATTGATGCAACAACCTAGAGTTCAGGAGCCAGTCAGGCCAAGGCAAGCCATTAGCACTGTGTACATTTCCCTATGACTGGCATGGTATGAAATGGCTAGCTGGTGAAGCTCAGAAACCCTCAAACCTGCCCCTCTGTAGAAGAGATGTCATCAAGGATCCTGAACGGTAGATGATGTCACTATCTTATATCCATCCTATATCCATCCATCCTATATCTATCCTATATCCATCCTATATCCATCCATCCTATATCTATCCTATATCCATCCATCCTATATCCATCCTATATCTATCTATCACAATGCATGATGATAGGACAATCTCTGTACAATCTGCTTTAGATGCATCAAATCTATATATTGTGAGGTCCGGCCAGCACAACACATGCAGCTTATAACCAGTCAGGTCGGCCCTTGTTGTCGGCAGTTCTAAAGGAGATTCTATTATCAGAGTGTGTTGTTGGTTTAGGAGAAGAAGTGTCGAGATCCGTCCCGGCTGCGGCGTCTCAGTATACCGCGAGCTGTAGCTCCCTATATACTGAGCTTAGGGTGACGGGAGGACGCTAGTTTGTGTCCTCCTGTTACCGAGGAGAACTATGAGGAGAAGCCCCGACCCCCATAGTTCTCCTTTATTTGGCTCCTGTCTAAAATCGGCCCTCGTACGCATGTGAGATAGGGACCTTAGATTGGAAGCTCTTTGAGGGCAGGGACTGATGTTAATGTGCACAATGTAAAGCGCTGTGTAAATATCATAAATATCTGTAATAAATAAATTAAAAAGAAAAAAGGTGCAAGTGTCCGAATTTGTTATTCTATGTAACACACAATTCAGCCACCAGGGGGAGCCCCAGTGCTACACATGAGAACCAGCACCAAAACGAAAAATGGAGTTGGGGGGAAGAGAAAAAAAAAAATATTTACTTTTTTCATTAATTGAGCAAATCCAAGAACTTACAAAACAAAAAGTACCTGGCCCGGATTATATTAACAAATCCCACCGTTCTATAAAAAGATCAGTAAGCAGAATTGGTCAGTTTCCATACGCGAGTTTATTAATTCCCAGCAGAAGACCACAAATGACAGTTCTAACAAATGTCCCTCTAGATGAGGGGTGGGCAAACTCCAGCTGTGGTGCAACTAGAAGTCCCATAAGGCATTGCAAGACCTTGTCAGCCACAGGTATAAACACCAAGGGGCGGAGTCATGGTGGGAATTGAAATTTCATCACAGCTGGAGTTTACCTGCCCCCCTCCCTCTCTATGGGCACTTCCCCATGACTTCAGCGCGCCCCTGTGTCTCCAGTGCACCCCTCTATCTTTACTGTGTCCATGTCTCCAGTGCACCCCTCTACCCCCCCTGTGTTTCCAAGTGCACCCCCATGTCTCCAGCGCACCCCTCTATGCCTGGAAGTTCCGGTATCAGAGCATTTGGGGCGAAATACTCGGCATCAATATCGATACTAGTATCTGTATCGGTGCATCTCTAGTTTACATCACTGACTCCCTGGTCATGGAAGGGTTGAGTAGGCCTCACCTCAGCCTGCGTCAGTTGATCTCGCAGCTTCTCCACCTCTTCCCGCAGCTCTCGAATGATTCGGGCGTTGGGGTCCTCGTTCACCACGGCGTGGTTGACTATGTTCTTGGCCCTGTCGGCGTACCGTAGAGTGGAAAGTGTCTCGTCGTAGTTATCAGCAGCAGGGCTGACTGTGGCCACCATCGCAGTTTTGCTGTTTCCGCCCAAACTGTCCTAAAATGACACAATCAGAAATGGAAGTTTAAAGGATACATTGGAGCAAAGATCAGAACACAAAACCACAATGTCAAAATGCATGTGACAGCGATCAGGCCCAGTTATGTCCGTCATCAACCAAACCGGCAACATGATCAGCACTCCTCCCCTGCTTCTGGAGTGGTGGACGTTAACGCAACCCCCCTAAAAACCAATATACATACCTCTTCAGTCTGGTCATGTGACATGCATGGTCCTCCTCTTCCTCTCCCATTGGTCTTTGGCAGTGGCGCGATCCCGAATGATGCAGAGAACGAGCTCACGTAGTCACCTGGCCGCCATTCTCTGCATCATTGCCCTGTGAGCCCAGGCAAGTGTGATGAGCCATCCACAAGGAGCGTGCCAATGACAGTCTGAGCTCACAGGAGGTGGGATAAGAATAGGAATTTCCTATGCTCCCCAGCTCCTCCTAGTGGAGGGAATGCCTTACGACTTTATACATCAGACACACAGTGTACACACAGCCAATAGGGGTACACACAATAGGGGGAATCAAAACTGGAGCAGAGAAAATCTTCTATCTCTTATTTACAAATCCCTAACTGAGCAAATTGAAAAGAGACGCTGATTGGTTGCCATGGGCAACTGCTCCATATTCCGTCTACTCCAGTTTTGATAAATCTCCCCCCTCCCCCTCCCCCCACGTGTCTATGACAATATAAAATAGTTTGCAAGTAAAAAATGTTAAATCAAGGCATGAAATAGTTTAAAAACTGTGTGTGAATGTGCGCGGTCACTGTACCCCGACATGGGCACGATACAACGATTACTGGGGCATGACAACACGACACCATACTCACTTTCAGCAGCCATGTCAGCACAGAGTCCCGATACGGAACAAACTTATTTTTATTCTTCCCAGCTCCTTGGTCTGCCAAGGCAGAGATGACCAGGCCCAGGGTGGTGAGCGATCTGTTGGGAAAGAAAACACACAATATAAAATCCGATAAATACCTTCATCCTCCACTAAACATCTTCATCCTTCACAGTTGTCATGGAGAGGGGGGTGCATCTACTAAGAGATGGTCAGTCAGAGTGATTGCAGGACCATCGAGGAAGCTGCATATGCAAGTGTCACAGAAGTGCACAGGGGTGTAGAGAGTTAGATTTGGTGACACAGGGGTGGACTTGGAAACACAGGGGCAAACTTGGAAACACAGAGGTGTAAGAGGGGGGCACTGGAGATATGAGGCATAGAAGGGCACAGTGGAGACACGGGGGCACAGTGGAGACACGGGGGCACAGTGGAGACATGGGGCAAACAGGGGTGCACTGGACACACAGGGGGGAGGGGGGGGAGAGAGTCACATTTGTTGATACAGGGGTGGACTTGGAGACACAGGGGCTCACTTGGAAACACAGGGGTGTAGATACAGGGGGGGGGCACTGGAGATATAGGGGCATAGAGGGATGCACTGGAGACACATGGGGGTGGGGGGTGCACTTGTAACATGGGTTACAAAGGGGCGCATTGAAAACACAAGGGTGCATTAGCAGACACGGGAGCACACTGAAGTCACAGGGGTGTAGAAAGTCACATTTGGTGACACAGGTGTTGGCTTGGAAACATAGGGGTGTAGAGGGGTGCACTGGAGACATGGACACACTGGATACACATAGGGGCGCCAGAGACACGAGGGAGCGCCAGAGACACGAGGGAGCGCCAGAGACACGAGGGTGCGCCAGAGACACGAGGGTGCGCCAGAGACACGAGGGAGCGCCAGAGACACGAGGGAGCGCTAGAGACACAAGGGGCACACTTGGAAACACAGGGGTGTAGAGGGGTGCACAGGAAACACGGGCGCACTTGAAGACACGGGTGCCACACTGGGCACAGGGACACTGAGGCAAATGAGGACAGGTATAGGGAACGCTGTCAGCAGAGGAGGCATGGAGGAACACACTGGAGGCAACGGGGTACAGGGCTGGTGTACACAGGTTAAAAAAAAACGTATCTGGAGGGCTTTATCGGCAAGCCACACATCACTTCGCCTGCTAAATCACTGCCAATCAGAAGAGCCATCTCCGAATTGGCTGTAGTGCCGATAAGAAGAGCTGTTCCTGGGTTGGCAGCGATGGTGGCACTTGGGGTGAAACGTGGCATGCCGTGAATGGGCAGTGTTGAGGTGAGATCTCTACAAACACCGAGCACGCGGTATGCAGTATACAATCAGCGTTTCCGCACAGCACTTAATGTAATTGGTCTTCCGCTCGGTGTACAACACACAATAGGCCCGGAGGGTCGCACACACTCACTTGTTAATATTGCTCCCTTCTTTCAGACGCTCCCCGGCGGCGCCCGTCTTTGTGGCTCTCTCGCTTCCAGCTAAATCCACCAGACTCAGCTTACTGACTTTCTCACCTGAGGTCTGGAAACAAAAACAACAAGACAATGGAAGGTGAATTACCGGATCAGAGAAATGACTGGAACCACGCCGTCATCAATTATGTATAACTCAGGAGGGGAACACGCATCAATACCGGCCATTATCTGCACTTCAGCTTCCGGTAAACACTTAGAGGAACACATGGGTCTTGGCTTTTCCGAAAGTTACACGAGATGTAATAAATGTCATCACATGAAATGTAAAACAACTAAACGTGTCTACGGTGCCACTGCTCAATCGGAGGTTAATATTATTATTACTATTACATAGTATTTATAGAGCGTCAACAGTTTGCGCAGCGCTTTACAATATAAGGAAGACATTACAATCCCAATACAATTCAAGACAAGATGGTAAGGAGGGCCCCGCCCCCGAGGGCTTACCATCTGAAAGGGGAGGAGGGAGGAGGGAGCTGTGCGGGGGTGAATTGTTTGAGAATGTGAAGGTTCAGTGGTTAGGTTGAGGTGGGATCGGCTTCCCGGAAGAGATGAGTCTTAAGGGATCACCTAAAGACAGTCAAGGTGGGAGACAGACGGACAGGTTGGGGTAATATTGAATGCTTCATGTTGGAGGTTTCATTGTGCCATCACATTGCAGGTCGCAAGTCCTATTTCTGTCCCCCGTTATTAAAGGAGAACTATGAGGGGGGTGCTTTTCACTCCTCCTCATAGTTCTAGCCGACCTGTCACAGGTCGGATCAGTAGATCGGGAGGTGAGCGAACACATACCGCCGTTCGCTCACTTCTCGATCTTGTCATGGCGGAGACGCGTGACAGGGGAGGGGCTGGATTCCCCCCCTTCCCGCTCCGATCCTCCAGCGCTGACTGGCGGAACGGAGGGGGGCGGGGACACCTGGCTCTGCCTCTAGATAGGAGGAGCCAGCTGTCACTCACGCAGCTGGGCGGATCTCGACATCGATGTCGGGATCCGCTCCGGCGTCTCAGTATACCGCGAGCTGTAGCTCCCTATATACTGAGCTTAGGGTAACGGGAGGATGCTGGTTTGTGTCCTCCCGTTACCCTGAGGAGAACTATGGGGAAAAGCCCTGACTTGGTTTTGAAGGCGTCTCGCAGACAGTCCCAGAACCTCCGAAGTAAAACAATCGGGCCGAACGTTCTGATAAAGTCATTTGAGACTTCTGAGGGCTGCCAAAAAGATTGATCTGGAGGAGAATGAGGCGAGGGCCGGAATAACAGATCTATAATATTATGAAATATAGAATTATTTGTACTCGGTAAAATGATTTCCTCTGAGGGACACAGCTCATCCAACCACCGAGCTCAATACTGCCGCCTACAGGAGCAAGACGCTGGATGCAAGAGAAAAGAACCCCCAAAGGGGCCGCACAACCTAAGGCAGTGGTGGCGAACCTCGGCACTCCGGCTGTTTTGGAACTACAAGTCCCATGAGACATTGCAAGGCTCTGACAGCCACAGACATAACTCCCAGAGGCAGATGCATCTTGGGATTTGTAGTTTTGGCACAGCTGGAGTGCCAAGGTTCGCCACCACTGACCTAAGGTATGAAACCCCATCTGGGCTAGAACACGTCAGTTGTTGTCTTGTTGGCATTTCTGCCGGTCCTCGGGGGCGCTGCTTGTAAACAAAGCACATTCGGGAAACCAGTGGGAGGTCCACAAGCAACACCCAGGAGGGCGGCCAAAAATACCAACAAGACAAACAGCAAAAAATTGCAGCTTTCTAGCACAGGTGGAGAGTTATCCACTAGGTACCTGGTGCCCACTAGGTCCCATGATCTGAGGCCCTTGGACTCCAGTAGTCTCAAAATAGGAGGGTGAACATTGATTTGTATAGTGGTAATAGAAGTGACTCCTACCAGGCTCATCGTACATCTCCCCGGTCTCTGACCGTCTTCAGCAGCAGGGAATGGCA
>NW_017307721.1:282201-285335 GCF_000935625.1 Nanorana parkeri
TGGCAGAGGGGGGTGGGGGAATGGAGGCCAGTGCAGGGAATGGCAGAGGGGGGTGGGGGAATGGAGGCCAGTGCAGTGAATGACAGAGGGGGGTTGCAGACACTGAGCGGTTGGTTAGGTGAATGAGTCTAGCAGCAGCATTCATGATAGACTGAAGGGAAGATAGTTAGTCGAGGCCGCCTACACTGCAACAGTTGACCACCGCTGCGCTGGGGCTTTATTTGCACTTAGTACGCTCCCCCTGCAGGTGGCGCTATAAAACCCGCTGTTTTTTATTGCGCTGCATTTCTCAACGCACGATAGGAAAAAAAATATATATCTCTGCATGTTCCAGCGACGGCGTCCGTTCATAATAAAGTTTGATTCTAACAAACCTTCCGATTCGGCGGCACGTAGAGGACCGGCGCGGTTTCGGATCCCTGTGAGGGAGAGCTCGGGATACAAAAGGAGTTTGTTTACATTGCGTCAATGACTCCGCCGGGCCGATGACACGTGTAATGTACACACGGCACAGATTGACTTTCTCCTGTACATGTGATGACAGATCCCGGCCAGTGAGGAGCGGACGCATTGGTAATTGCCGCTGTTTATACTGAGCGGAATCTTAACAGGAAGTTATCTCTAATGAGGACGGAAAGTCACCGTGACAACAACGAGGAAACTCTTCATCTTCCAGGTCTAGTCCGGACTGAACGATCCAATTATAGTGGCAGCCATAGAAGGAGCTTCACCTATCAGTCCTCAGGTCACAGACGGGGAGACTTCTCAACAGGAGCAATGGCTGCCGATCATCAGACACATTGTCTGCAGCCTCGGCCCACCTCCTGCGCCACGCCTGCAGCCTCTGCCCACCTCCTGCGCCACGCCTGCGGCCTCTGCCCACCTCCTGCGCCACGCCTGCGGCCTCTGCCCACCTCCTGCGCCACGCCTGCGGCCTCTGCCCACCTCCTGCGCCACGCCTGCGGCCTCTGCCCACCTCCTGCGCCACGCCTGCGGCCTCTGCCCACCTCCTGCGCCACGCCTGCGGCCTCTGCCCACCTCCTGCGCCACGCCTGCGGCCTCTGCCCACCTCCTGCGCCACGCCTGCGGCCTCTGCCCACCTCCTGCGCCACGCCTGCGGCCTCTGCCCACCTCCTGCGCCACGCCTGCGGCCTCTGCCCACCTCCTGCGCCACGCCTGCGGCCTCTGCCCACCTCCTGCGCCACGCCTGCGGCCTCTGCCCACCTCCTGCGCCACGCCTGCGGCCTCTGCCCACCTCCTGCGCCACGCCTGCGGCCTCTGCCCACCTCCTGCGCCACGCCTGCGGCCTCTGCCCACCTCCTGCGCCACGCCTGCGGCCTCTGCCCACCTCCTGCGCCACGCCTGCGGCCTCTGCCCACCTCCTGCGCCACGCCTGCGGCCTCTGCCCACCTCCTGCGCCACGCCTGCGGCCTCTGCCCACCTCCTGCGCCACGCCTGCGGCCTCTGCCCACCTCCTGCGCCACGCCTGCGGCCTCTGCCCACCTCCTGCGCCACGCCTGCGGCCTCTGCCCACCTCCTGCGCCACGCCTGCGGCCTCTGCCCACCTCCTGCGCCACGCCTGCGGCCTCTGCCCACCTCCTGCGCCACGCCTGCGGCCTCTGCCCACCTCCTGCGCCACGCCTGCGGCCTCTGCCCACCTCCTGCGCCACGCCTGCGGCCTCTGCCCACCTCCTGCGCCACGCCTGCGGCCTCTGCCCACCTCCTGCGCCACGCCTGCGGCCTCTGCCCACCTCCTGCGCCACGCCTGCGGCCTCTGCCCACCTCCTGCGCCACGCCTGCGGCCTCTGCCCACCTCCTGCGCCACGCCTGCGGCCTCTGCCCACCTCCTGCGCCACGCCTGCGGCCTCTGCCCACCTCCTGCGCCACGCCTGCGGCCTCTGCCCACCTCCTGCGCCACGCCTGCGGCCTCTGCCCACCTCCTGCGCCACGCCTGCGGCCTCTGCCCACCTCCTGCGCCACGCCTGCGGCCTCTGCCCACCTCCTGCGCCACGCCTGCGGCCTCTGCCCACCTCCTGCGCCACGCCTGCGGCCTCTGCCCACCTCCTGCGCCACGCCTGCGGCCTCTGCCCACCTCCTGCGCCACGCCTGCGGCCTCTGCCCACCTCCTGCGCCACGCCTGCGGCCTCTGCCCACCTCCTGCGCCACGCCTGCGGCCTCTGCCCACCTCCTGCGCCACGCCTGCGGCCTCTGCCCACCTCCTGCGCCACGCCTGCGGCCTCTGCCCACCTCCTGCGCCACGCCTGCGGCCTCTGCCCACCTCCTGCGCCACGCCTGCGGCCTCTGCCCACCTCCTGCGCCACGCCTGCGGCCTCTGCCCACCTCCTGCGCCACGCCTGCGGCCTCTGCCCACCTCCTGCGCCACGCCTGCGGCCTCTGCCCACCTCCTGCGCCACGCCTGCGGCCTCTGCCCACCTCCTGCGCCACGCCTGCGGCCTCTGCCCACCTCCTGCGCCACGCCTGCGGCCTCTGCCCACCTCCTGCGCCACGCCTGCGGCCTCTGCCCACCTCCTGCGCCACGCCTGCGGCCTCTGCCCACCTCCTGCGCCACGCCTGCGGCCTCTGCCCACCTCCTGCGCCACGCCTGCGGCCTCTGCCCACCTCCTGCGCCACGCCTGCGGCCTCTGCCCACCTCCTGCGCCACGCCTGCAGCCTCTGACCATCTCCCGTACCATGTCTGCAGTCTCTGACCATCTCCTGTAGCATTACATAAACTAAATATTACGTGCAGCCCATTTGTGCATTCAGGGGCCACAGCTGAAGCCCCCTATACCCCCTGCCCTGCACCAACATCACGTTGTCCTCTGTAAGCTGTACTTCCCATCAGAGAGGTCGGAAGGCAGGGAGACTCCTGCAAGTAAACCTCCAACAAATAAAAGCACACGGACGCATAAACTTCCTCCTCAGCCCCGCGCAGCTGGCGAGGTTAATTGGCGCGCTCGCGTTCCCAACCTCTCTGCAATGGGCAGCTCTGTGCAATGAGCTCATTCCAGCAGCCCACAGGAGGAATCCCAAGCAGCACAACGCACAATCTGGACGGCATTCCGGCCTCCACTGCCAGCGATGGCCAATGACAGCCTATTAATCAGCCGGGAGAGAGCAGCAGGCAGATTGGC
>NW_017307721.1:285495-303625 GCF_000935625.1 Nanorana parkeri
GTCCCAATAAAGTGTCTAACACAGCCAGGGAGATATTTATGGCTTAGGGTCAGAGGTCAATCGTCCAGATGGAAAGGAAGCAGATGAGAGTGAGATGTTCTGCAGCAGCAACAACGTGGGACTGTTTAGTATAGAACGAGCTGTAGGATAATTCAATGATCTGGACTGGGGTAGGAATGTCCATACAAGCGTCCCGGGCGAGATCTGGAATGACGCAGGGGCGACAATGCGTTGCTCTCATAGCAAACCCATACACTAAAATAAAAATGGCCCCCTTTGTAAGCACGGCTGCCAGTGCCGTTTTCTCAAGCAGAGGACAATGACCACTTGGGGGACGGTGCGGCGGTGACCGGATGCCTCATTGCTATTGATGTCGGTGACGCCACCAAGACACAAACACTTGTATGATGACACATGCTTATTTTTGCCTTCCAATGCAGACAGATCACGGCTGGTTGGGGGAGTCGGCGGGGTGCTGCAGGGACGTGCCGTCAGGGGAGGCAGGTGGGGGCGGAGCCTCACCTAGAAATATGGAGGAAAAAGCTGTCAGCTTTCGGTCTGAAGCTGACAGCTTTTTCTCCATTCCGGTAACCGGTCATGGATGAAGTGCTGCCAGGCAGTGCTGCATCCGGCTTTTGACAGGTAGTTAGTGAGGGACAGCGAGACTCCTCCCTTCCTCCTTCACACTAGGTTGGGGGGGTACTTCACCCGGGCAGGGGCGGGACTTTGTGCGGCGGGGTGGGGCTTGTCTTCAACCGGCGGGGCAGGTGAATGCCTAACCCGGAATATGAGGAAATGCACGGTCACTGGGGTGCTGTACATAGCGTCTGGAAGACATCACAGCACCCTGCCTCGTTTCCGCTTTGAGGAGCCCTGATGCAAGCAGAGGGCTGGCTCTTGGGAGGAGTTATGCAAATGTGAAAACGCGTTGATGGGTGAATGAACTAGGCATCTCGGAATTGGTCTATGTATTTGGCAAATGCCAGGATAAAAGGGGCGAAAAGGCCAAATTCAACAACAACAGTAAATAATAGAGGAGGGGACAGAAAGCTTACCCCGGACTGGACATCAGTGATGGTGTGTGTGAGGATGATATTGAACACGCCGTGTGACCTGCTGCTCTCCTCATTCATGTTGGTTGCTGCTACCGTGCGAAAACAAAACACCAACCCAAAATGATGCCGCATGGTCAGTCTGCTATTTATTTACTTAGACAAATATTGTACCCAATGACTACAAATCCAGACACAGGGTCATAGGGTGACTTCTGAGGTTAGGAAGCCCTCCGGATCCTCCATTAAAAGATCTGAACCCCCAATTATGTGAACTCCAAATAGGATTGAGACCTGATTTCATTTATTGTAATATGTTTCATTTTATGCTACATCAGGTCTGATTGTACAGAATTACATATACTGATTAGACACCTGCAACCGCTCACAAATGTATAGAATCTGTTCTAGAAACTTGCTTTCTGGTATCTGCTAAGAGTTCAAAGCTCTTGGGGCTGATCTGAGGGGTGAAGGTGCAGGAATTGGGGGGATCTGAGGGGTGAAGGTGCAGGAATTGGGGGGATCTGAGGGGTGAAGGTGCAGGAATTGGGGGGATCTGAGGGGTGAAGGTGCAGGAATTGGGGGGATCTGAGGGGTGAAGGTGCAGGAATTGGGGGGATCTGAGGGGTGAAGGTGCAGGAATTGGGGGGATCTGAGGGGTGAAGGTGCAGGAATTGGGGGGATCTGAGGGGTGAAGGTGCAGGAATTGGGGGGATCTGAGGGGTGAAGGTGCAGGAATTGGGGGGATCTGAGGGGTGAAGGTGCAGGAATTGGGGGGATCTGAGGGGTGAAGGTGCAGGAATTGGGGGGATCTGAGGGGTGAAGGTGCAGGAATTGGGGTGATCTGAGGTGTGAAGGTGCAGGAATTGGGGGAGATCTGAGGGGTGAAGGTGCAGGAATTGGGACTGATCAGAGGGGCGAAGGTGCAGGAATTGGGGTGATCTGAGGGGTGAAGGTGCAGGAATTGGGGTGATCTGAGGGGTGAAGGTGCAGGAATTGGGGTGATCTGAGGGGTGAAGGTGCAGGAATTGGGGTGATCTGAGGGGTGAAGGTGCAGGAATTGGAAGTGATCGGAGGTGTGATGGTGCAGGAATTGGGAGTGATCTGAGGGGTGAAGGTGCAGGAATTGGGGGTGATCTGAGGGGTGAAGGTGCAGGAATTGGAAGTGATCGGAGGTGTGATGGTGCAGGAATTGGGAGTGATCTGAGGGGTGAAGGTGCAGGAATTGGGGGTGATCTGAGGGGTGAAGGTGCAGGAATTGGAAGTGATCGGAGGTGTGATGGTGCAGGAATTGGGAGTGATCTGAGGGGTGAAGGTGCAGGAATTGGGGGTGATCTGAGGGGTGAAGGTGCAGGAATTGGAAGTGATCGGAGGTGTGATGGTGCAGGAATTGGGAGTGATCTGAGGGGTGAAGGTGCAGGAATTGGGGGTGATCTGAGGGGTGAAGGTGCAGGAATTGGAAGTGATCGGAGGTGTGATGGTGCAGGAATTGGGAGTGATCTGAGGGGTGAAGGTGCAGGAATTGGGGGTGATCTGAGGGGTGAAGGTGCAGGAATTGGGAGTGATCTGAGGGGTGAAGGTGCAGGAATTGGGGTGATCTGAGGGGTGAAGGTGCAGAAATTGGGGAGATCTGAGGGGTGAAGGTGCAGGAATTGGGGAGATCTGAGGGGTGAGGCAGTAAAAAACAAAACAGTCAGCCAGCAATGTCAGCCTACATGACAAGTGCCCCTTAACCCCTTCGTGACTGACGACGCACAGTGTACGTCGCCAGCATCGGGGCTGTTTAAAATCATTCGGATTTGCAAAAAGTAAGAGTCAGCAGCTACAAGTACTGCAGCCAGCCCAAGAGGTCCAGCACCGTCTTCCTAGAACCTGAGGTCTTCACCACTGTTTTCGTTCTTGAGCCGCCATTTTGGATTTGGGAGCTGGCTGTGACTTACTGATCACTTACAGCCCCCTACTGTGTAGACAGGGGACGACTGTCCTGAAACCGCCTGGGATGTGTGCTATATATATATACACACACCGAGTGGCCGGATTATTATATACACCGAGTGGCCGGATTATTATATACACCGAGTGGCCGGATTATTATATACACCGAGTGGCCGGATTATTATATACAAAAACACACACATTTCTGCTCCACAATCATTTATCACAATATTATAACTTTATTGGAAACGCACCTTGTAACATGCAACCGCCAGCTTGGATAGGCCATCCACGTATGGGCCCAAGACCTTATGTTCCCGAACTTTGAGGGACTGCCGGCTCCTAAAAAAAAAATGCATTTAAGAAAAGGTTCCGAGTAAGAAATTTGTGGCGGCAAAACTCATAACACAAAACTCAGGGTACAGAAAGTGGGAGCTCTATAAGATTTCCCTTCCCTTCATTTCCCAGAGACACTGACAGGAAGTGAGAGGAGCTCTCTCCAAAGTGAGGCCAATCCCCCTCTTAGGGCTTGTTCACACCAAGCGCGCTCCAGATGCAGAGCAGAGCAGTTACAGAATGCATCAAAAAACACGTCCAATGTATTCCAATGGTATTTTGGGCTCTTCGTTCACACTGCAGCATTCAGTCCCAGAGTATGTAAAAAAAACTGCAGCAAGCCCTATTTTTTCTGCGCTGGAACGCATGCAAACGCATCAAAAACGCATGCAAACGCCCTGAAACACACTGAAAGGCCATTTTACGCTATATATATTTATTTATTTTTTACAAAAATGGCTCGGAACGCGGCAAAAATGCATCAAAAGCGCTGCAAAATACACTGCGTGTGCAGAAATTCAAGCAGATCTGGTCTGCATTTGGTGTGAACAAGCCCTTAGACCGCTGTCCCCCTTGAAAAGATTTACCCTGACCTTCTCTTCCTGAGCTTTTCCCTTCACTTTCTGTAGCGGAGAACGGCCCGGGACATTTAGAGAGGGTGACTCTTCCCAGAGAGGACAGACAGCAAGCAACAGGGTTGAGGGGACATTATAGAAATAGCAAATGTGTTTCAGCGGCGGCCGTGAGCTCTATGCATGACCACACACTGGACAAAGTGATATTCAATTTCAAGGCACCACAGTCCTGATACATGTTCCCTCTTACTAAGCCCTGATGAAGGTGTGTGTGTGTGTGTGTGTGTGTGTGTGTGTGTATCTGGACTATTAAAGGAGAACTATGGGGTCGGGGCTTTCCCCCATAGTTCTCCTTAGGGTAACGGCAGGACACAAACTAGCCTCCTCCCGTCACCCTAAGCTCGGTATATAGGGAGCTGCAGCTCGCGGTATACTGAGACGCCGCAGCCGGAGCGGATCCCGACGTAGATGACGGGATCCGCCCAGCTGCGTGAGTGACAGCTGGCTCTGCCTATCTAGAGGCAGAGCCAGCTGTACCCGCCCCCTCCCCCGTCCGTTCCGCCAGTCAGCGCTGGCGGATCGGAGCGGAGAATCCAGCCTCTCCCCGTCGCGGCAGAGAGCCGTGACAGGATCGAGAGGTGAGCGAACGCCGGTATGTGTTCGCTCACCTCCCGATCTACTGAGCCGACCTGTGACCGTCTCATTGTCACAGGTCGGCTAGAACTATGAGGCGAGTGGAAATCACTCACCTCATAGTTCTCCTTTAAAGAGAGCGTGGTGCTCCTGCAAACTGCCATAAACATCGACGGCTATTGCATACAGAGAAGCAGCAGTGGCCAGAAACAGCAACCTTCCCAGCCATGAGGACTCTATAAATTGGATTTTCCTTTATTACTCACAAAAAAATGCTTTTTTGTTTTTCTAGAATATACACTTAGGTTATGTAACATGGCCAGTGTACATGAAAATACAGTGATTTGTGGATTTCTTTTTTTTTTTTAATGAATGCCAATAAAGCTAAATGAATCAGATTTGTGCCAGGACCTATAAAATCACATCATTCAGATCACATGGAACCCAGACAAGCCAGACAATCTTATGCCCTGAATTCACAATGAGCGGAATACATCGGCCCGGGGTCACGGGAGACGATAATAAATGAGATATATGAACACACAGTGTGCCAAGGGAGGAAATTCACCCTTTGGGGTCCAGGAGATCCCGAACTTTCTCATTGTATATTTCCATGTAGGAAACTTCCACTTTGAAGCTGAGCTCGTCGGTCTCCTCCTTCTGCGTCCTCTCGAACAGGGCGCTGCATAGTCGGGGGATCAGTCCAAGCTGGTCGGCGGAGCCCATCATGGTGTAGGACTTTCCTGAGCCTGGAAGAGATCGATTGTCCACTAAGTATTAAAACAAAACACTTTACAGCTTTCCTTGGCCCCCAAAACACGTGAAATGCCACCATAATGTCAATGTGATTCTGTCGGACCACTTCCATGGGCCACTGCCTGACCATTCCCAAGGGCCACTGTTCTAACACTATAATCGTTCTGACCTTTTGTCTGCTTCATGTGAGTTTTGTATCCCTATGCAAGTCTATGGATATGCAAAATCTGCTTGAAGCAGGTCCAATTCAAGTAAGAGGTCCAACTGCAGGTCAGATGCACCTGTCAATGAGTTCAGAAGAAGATCTTCGAAGCATCTCAAAGCCCTTCAACTGGCCCTACAGATAGGCGGGTACACATCAGGTCTCTCTTCAGGTTGCCATTAGGAGATCTTGCAATCCTTGAGGCGTCGTTGTTGCCAACTTTATATTGTCACATAGAGCTTACCAAACATGGCTCTTCACGGAAGCCAACAGTTCCTTTCTGAATACTGATATCTGCACACCACTGCTGGTTCAGCACCCCAAATGCTCGCATGACCACAATCTACCCCAATAAACATCAGTGTCCCTGTTCTGTAAACCCCAAAGACCTGTGTGCCGTTTGACTGTTCCTGGAATTTAATAGAAGCTCAAATACAGTGACACACACAGGGACCTCGGTGACTAAACTGTGTTCCACTGAAGTTGCTGACTGCGTTCAAATCTTACCAGTCTGTCCATAGGCAAAGATACAAGCGTTGTATCCCTCAAAGGCATTCTGGAGAATGTTCTCACCAAGGCACTGAAAAACAACATCTTGTCCTGGAGATAAAAAGAAGAGTGAAATTGTATTGAAAGACCAAACATGTTATATATATATATATATACACACACACACACACACACACACACACACAATAACAAGGGGGTGGGAGTCCGGCGACGTCACTGACATCGACGTCACCGGACTCCTCCCACCTTCCCTTCGTTAGCCGTCACGGACATTGACATCACCGGACTCCTCCCCCTTCCTTTCATTAGCTTTTAATCAATCAAAAAGTTTAACGATTAAACGAGAAATGAATCGTTAATTTCCGCAGCCCTAATTATATATATCAATTTTGTTGTATACGAGAGAACAAAAAGTCAATAAAACACAGATGAAAGATATCGGGGAGTGTTGTGATATTTCTGTACACACGGCCCATTATAACTTATAATAAAGTGTACTGTAGAGAGTTTTTGTACATATCTTGGGTGTCGCAGGAACATACAGAGAGGTGCAACATGGCCAATCATCAACATGGAACATAAAATATATACATTTACAGAGGGGATTTGGCTATTGTATAAGGAGAGGAGACTCACATTCTCCAGATTTTATTAAAAATATTAGGGTGTCGGCACCGCTCTCCCCAAAGACATATAGGACGCTCGCTGCCGATTCACTTGTTGAATGCGGCCTAGAGCTTGCATACCAGCTCTGTGGAGACAAACCCGCTCTCCAACTGTGGATATGTGGGTGAGGCGAGTGGAGGAGATTAGACTGATGGGAGGATTTAACCTCCAGTTTACGGGAATCGCAAATCTTGGTTTGTGACTACCTGGGGCGCTTGGGTCCAGTTCAGGTGCTCGCCAGTTTTCTCAAAATGTATGCCGGGAGGAAGTTGGGGAGACTGAGGCGATAACCTGCGATACTACCCGCTTCTCGTTTGGGGATGGGACACTCCAGGACAACCAGGGTGCGGGATCTCTCTCCCTACTTTTGCTCCCAATCTTCATACTTCTCTTTCAGTCTTTCGTAAGTTAATGTTTGTGCTCGTCTGTCCTGTATGTATTGTTCGGAGGTGAACATGCTCGGTGCTGGTCTCTCGTATAGTGGGGCCGTGCCCGACAAATTCACCTTGCCATATTGTTCCTTTTTTTATTGTTGTGTTGGTTTTTCCTGTTAACCATAAAATGCCTTAAAGTGACATTAAACCCTCAGATTTTTTAACATAAAACAATACTGTAATGTGCGCCTTACTGTCATCCATGGTAGTTTTCCTTCTCTTTGCTGCTCTTCCTTTTAAATCTGTATCTCTTCTCATGCTGGGCAGAACTTCTGTTTGGCAGCAGACTGCCTTGTCTCTAGAATGGCTACATGGTGTCTGTGGGTTGGTTTGCAACCTGAGCCAGCACTACAGAGAAGAGGCATTCAGCTGCAAAGGGAAGTTCTCCCCAAGCATGAGAAGAGATACAGATTTAAAAGGAAGAGCAGCAAAGAGAAGGGAAAGTACCATGGATTACAGTAAGGCGCACATTACAGTATTGGTTTACGTGAAAAAAATCTGAGGGTTTAATGTCACTTTAAGGGCGGGGACGAGTACGATAGCCAGACCTAACTTTACAATTTGTTCGCATGTACGGTATATAGTATATGCTTCAATGTCTGCTACTTATATATTGTGAGAGACCATGTGGCCTCCACGTCCTTTTTCATTGTACCCCTCCCTTTTTGTCTATAAAGAATTTGAAGAAAAAAAAAAGGAAGATTAGGGTGACCCCTCGTTTGTCAATTTACAAAAGGGAAGAGTGGAATTGGTCAGTTGTATCCCCACTGGAAGAGTCGGAGGGTGAGGATTTCTCCAATTAGGAAAGATACAATTTTTAGCATAGCAAAACAGCAGCCCTAAAATTTTTTGCCCATGCGTCAGGGCAGTATTCCCAGATAGAGCCAGCAGACATGTTTTGGGGGAAAGGATATTTGGTAACACAAAAGGAGTTGGAAACAAAAAGGTGGTATTGATAGACATGTCCACTTTGCCAGATATTATGATGAAACCGACACTTCTAGGGGTATTGATCTTCTGGGTCAACCGATGCTCTCGCCAGTTCCTCCTCATGATCTCCAAGTCATTACAGGATACAGCTGTCACATGGAGGTCAGAGGGAGGAACCAGCGTGAGCTGCGGGGGGCTGAAAGAACGACACTCCAGGAAGTGTCAGTTTCCCTACGCATGTCAGAGGAGGAATTCTATTGAACAGAGCAAAGTTCTGGCGGCCCGGATGGCTGGACAGGTACTAATTCCGCTTCTATTTTGCAACTACGTTTATTCGGCAAAATGTGTCAATTTTAGATAACGATTGAAGTTATAGGTTTTAAACCGATGCTTTATGGCTTTACCTGCAAATTTTTCTGTTACAGATTCATCCATTGACCAGAAGCAATGATCGTATGCGAATACCTACAGAAGAAGAGGGGCATTAGAAGAAATACTCAGAAAGGACATCGTCTTTAAGGTCTGATCCCAGACCAAACCAAGAAAAGAAGGCCATAAACAGGTAGGGGTTCTACAGACGGCAACGGATGGCGAGACATCTACCCATCATTCCTTCCATCACCCTTGGGACTTGCCTTGTTTACCTCGATAACTTATCCAAAAAAACCTGAGATGCAACACATGTATTGATAGGTTTTTTTCCTCTTTTCTCTATAGGAAAAGGAGTAATAGTGGTGTGTGTGTGTTGTGTGTGTGTTGTGCTCTTCACAAAGACATGACTCTACGCCAATCTCTAAGTTATCACCCCCTGGAGAACCCTTACATGACAATACCCCAGTCTCTCACTTATCAACCCCTGGGAGAATTCTTACTTCACTCTACACCAGCCATGGAGTTATCATCCCTCGTAGAACCCCTACATGACTCTACACCAGTCTCTCGGTTATCACCCCATAGAGAACTCAACACAACTATACACCAGTCTATGAGTTATTACCCCTTGGAGAACCCCTACATGACTCTACACCAGTCTCTCGGTTATCACCCCATAGAGAACTCAACACAACTATACACCAGTCTGTGAGTTATTACCCCTTGGAGAACCCCTACATGACTATACACTAGTCTCTGAGTTGTCAACCAGTGGAAAACCCAAACATGATTCTATGCCAGTTTGAGTAATCACCCCATAAAGAATCCCTACGTGACTCTACACCAGTATCTGAGTTATGACCACTTTAAGAACCCCTACATGAGCTTACACCAGTGTCTAAGTTAACAGCCCCTGGAGAAACCCTACATGACTCTACACCAGTCTTAGAGTTATCACCCCTTAGATAATTCCTACATGACTCTAACCCAGCCCCTGGGGTATCAGCACCTGGAGAACCACTGGATGACGCTGCACCAGTCTCTATATTGATCAACCCCAGGAGAACCCAAACTCTACACAGGCTCTGAGTTTTCACCCCATGGAGAACCCATAGACAACTGTACACCAGTTTGTGAGTTACCATCCCTTGGAGAACCCATCCATCATCTCAACATCATTCTCTGGGTTACCAACTACTAGAGAACCCCGAACATGATTCTACACCTTTCTTAGTTATCACCCCTTGGAGTACCTCTATATGGCATTTTTCTTGTGCAAGAGAAAAGAAATACATATTTAAATCAGTTGCTAAAGAAAAGACCCCCTACATGACTCTATACCAGTATCTGTGTTATCCCTCTTGCATTGCAAACCAACTAGGGAAAGCATCAGGCTGAACAGGACATCATGTTTTTGTGAGGACAAGGGAACCTTCACAGAGCCATTAGCAAATCTTACTGATAGTCATTTTCTGTTTTGGGTTTGCTGGCTCTTTAACACGCCCAACTTGACTTTCTGCTTAGTATTCCGCAGTAGTTGCACAGCTGGGCTATTACATGAGGCGGGAAGTGTTTTCAGCCTTCATATAAAGAGCTGACAAGGGACTGAGCTTTTCCTGGTGTTCTGTACAAAGCTTGGAGGACTCGGCAAAAAGCTGGCAAGCACTAGTACGCCCTTTCAGGGTCTCTACGGCTAGCTACAGCTTGGGGAGTGTCCCGCGAGCCATTTTTATACCCTAAATCAGGGGTAGCAAACCTCCGGCCTTCCAGCTGTGGTGGAACTACAAATCCCATGAGGCATTGCAAGATTCTCAAAGCCACAGACATGACTCCCGAAGAGAAATGCATCATGGGATTTGCTACCCCTGCCCTAAATTGTCAGGAATATTAAAATAAAAGTGCAAAACAAGCATTTGCCCCCAGGCCCACCAGCAGCCATGCAAATACCGGAGCCCGGATTGTGCGCCTGTACGTTTCTCGTAGCTCGGTCTCTGGGTGCTGTAGCAAGCCGAGAGAGACCCTGTTCTAAAGCAGAATTAAGGGATTCACATATAAATATATAAAGGTTTGCCAGTCCTACTGAAGAACCTAAAGCACAGCTGTGGTATTTACTAAAGAAAATATGACAGCCAGTTCCACCCTCATAAGAAATCCGTTGATCTAGTTACTCTTCCTTCTCATCCTACGGGGAGGTCCAATATTTTCAGTGCGGATGAGCTGCACTGATAGGGGTTATCCTAGTGTTAGTGACTGAGATAAGGGTTATGTTAGGGGTCTAAGTGTCACAGTTAGGGGGTGGAGGCATTTTCACAATTAGGTAATTGATGCAAAAAAAAACTGTTCAAAATCCCCAAAATAGAACAGCTCCTATGCTCCCCTCTCCTGCAGCCCTGGTCTTCTCCCTCCTCTCAATCTAGTGCTGCAGGCTCTGCCAGTATCTTTGGAGCTTAAAGGAGAACTATGGGGTCAGGGATTTCCCCGATAGTTCTCCTAAGGATAACGGGAGGACACAAACTAGCGTCCTCCCGTCACCCAAAGCTCAGTATATAGGGAGCTCCAGCTCGCTGTATACTGAGACGCCGCAGCCGGGACGGATCCCGGCATCACTGTCTGGATCCGCCCAGCTGCGTGAGTGACAGCTGGCTCTGTCTATCTAGAGGCAGAGCCAGCTGTACCCGCCCCCTCCCCCGTCCGTTCCGCCAGTCAGCGCTGGAGGATCGGACAGGGGGGGTAATCCCTGCAGGGAGCCGTGAGTGACAGTCACGGCTCTCTGCAGGGACAGGATCGAAAATGAGCGAGCGCCGGTATGTGTTCTCTCACTTCCCGATCTACTGAGCCGACCTGTGACAGTCTCATTGTCACACGTCGGCTTGAACTATGAGGATGAGGGATTTTCACCCGCCTCATAGTTCTCCTTTAATACATCCAGGAATGTCAGATGTCTTTGCCCCGCTGCCCCGAGTTGTGGTTCCATACTTTGACCCCTACGTCCCTGCTGTGTCCTGTAGGTCAGAGGATGGACCAGGGCACGCAGTGGAGGACACAGCCATCCATTGTGCCAAATGCTGAAGACATTGCCGGATGCTACAGTGCTGTAACACAGGGGCGGTATAGACATGTAATGTCGGGGTGTAGAATACCTCTTCTATTCCAGGTACTTCTCTTTTGAACCAGTGCCACTTCTCTCTCCCAGAAGTCACAGCTCTCATATGTGTGTTACCTTTAATGGAGAACCCATCACTCTGACCTCTACCCCCGCGAACCCTCACAAAGTGCAATAAGTTACAAAAGTGATGGATGGAATGTGTTGGAAAGGTGGCAGAAGACCACTGGCGTCGTCTCTGACTTGTGTGCTACAATCCAGTACCGTGCACCACACATTGTACACACTTTACACAACATCATACAATGACAGGTCCACTTACTTTTGGCTGGCTCCTGGGAGGTTCATTGGAAATTCGAAGCAGCAGCAATAGAGGAGAAAACAAACAGAGGAAGACATTAGTGACTCTATCGGCAAAATGCAGCAAGTGATAATACACAGAGCTGAAAGTTCCCATTTCAATAATTTACATCCATTTCCAGGCACATGTGTTGTGTACATAAAAATGTTTAAATAAGCTTTAAATAAATAATAATAAGCCCACTTCCTGTTAGCCCATGATGTCTAATACCACCTTCTAGACATTTAAAACCACTTCCAATGAGCCCAGGGTGTCAAGGATCTGCCCCCCTGGTCACGTAAACCACTTCCAATGAGCACAGGGTGTCATGAATCTGCCCCCCGGTCACCTCAACCACTTCTAATGTGCACAGGGTGTCATGCATCTGCCCCCCTGGTCACTTAAACCACTTCCAATGAGCACAGGGTGTCATGAATCTGCCTCCATGTCACTTAAACCACTTCCAATGAGCCAAGGGTGTCATGGATCTGCTTCTTGGTCACCTCAACCACTTCCAATGAGCACAGGGTGTCATGATCTGCTCCCCTGGTCACTTCAACCACTTCCAATGATCACAGGGTGTCATAGATCTGCCCCCATGTCACTTAAACCACTTCCAAATGAGCCAAGGGTGTCATGGATCTGCTTCCTGGTCACCTCAACCACTTCTAATGTGCACAGGGTGTCATGAATCTGCCCCTTGGTCACTTAAACCACTTCCAATGAGCCCAGGGTGTTCATGATCTGCTCCTAGTCACTTAGACCACCTCCAATGAGCCCAAGGGGTCATAAATCTGCCCCCTGATCACTTAAACCACTTCCAATGAGCCCAAGGGGTCATAAATCTGCCCCCTGATCACTTAAACCACTTCCAATGAGCTCGGGGTGTCAAGGATCTGCCCCATGGTGACTTAAACCACTTCCAATGAGCCGGGGGTGTTATGGATCTGCCTCCTGATCACTTGAACCACTTCCAATGAGCCCAGCGTGTCAAGGATTTGCCTTCTTCATATGCTTTAGTTACAGATCAATAATCATTTATGTGCGTTATTGGAGGGTCCATGAATGAACGCACGTTTCACTATATATTCTCCGGGGGAATCATTCTCTTGTGTGTCAAGGTTCTGCCCCCCGGGGGTATGACATCACAGAGAAGGACACCGATAGGAGTACATGAGAGCCATTCTCTGCGGCAATCAGGACTGCTCCAAGCCGAGGACAGAAGAGGAACCAACGAATCGCGCAGCTGGAGACACCGAGCAGAGAAATAGGAAGTGAAACTCCATGCGAGGGAAAACAAGTCACTCCCGGGTCAGTAGACATTGCACAGTTTTTAAGAATCTTCATTGCAGACTTTTTTCCTGTTCTGTGACATACGACACATTCATTTCTCGTCATTTCCTTCTATCAGAGTACTGCTAAATGCTGCAACCATCACCTGAACAGTCCCAGTGTTCTAACAGAAAAACTGCTATAAAAGCAAAGAACCAATGACATGAGCGGACGTGACAATCCTGGAGTGCGCTCCATGCTCAGAGATTAGATCTCCCCAGCAGAGGGGAAATAGGCAGGCTGTCTGGGATCTCGGGCCCGCTGTCTGGGACCTCGGGCCCGCTGTCTGGGACCTCGGGCCCGCTGTCTGGGACCTCGGGCCCGCTGTCTGGGACCTCGGGCCCGCTGTCTGGGACCTCGGGCCCGCTGTCTGGGACCTCGGGCCCGCTGTCTGGGACCTCGGGCCCGCTGTCTGGGACCTCGGGCCCGCTGTCTGGGACCTCGGGCCCGCTGTCTGGGACCTCGGGCCCGCTGTCTGGGACCTCGGGCCCGCTGTCTGGGACCTCGGGCCCGCTGTCTGGGACCTCGGGCCCGCTGTCTGGGACCTCGGGCCCGCTGTCTGGGACCTCGGGCCCGCTGTCTGGGACCTCGGGCCCGCTGTCTGGGACCTCGATGTGTGGGATCTCGGGCGCCCTGTGTGGGATCTCGGGCGCCCTGTGTGGTTCTCAGGTGGGCTGTGTGGGATCTATGGTATGTGTGGGGCTTCTGGTGGGCTCCGCAGCAGTGAGCGGGAACGTGTTCTGGAAGTAGGTCCTTTTTAGGGGGGAAGGGGTATACAGAATGTTGCTTTGGGGCCCTGTGATGTCTAGTTGCGCCCCTGTATGGATTCATACCATGCATTTAGCCCGGAGTTCAGCTTCTATGCCCTTTACTTCCTCTCTCATTATTCTCTCATCACGCAGGATTTTTCTTCAGCACGAAAACAGGTGACACAGAAAACACTTCCATTCATTGTTCCTTAATTACAGAGGAAATCAGAGGAACGCGTTCCTCCTGGAGGAGCCATTAACCCTCGCCGCCGCCGCTGCTCTATAGGAACAAAATCAGTCAAACCCAAATAATCCTGGGAGGTCCTTCGGGACGTTTTTTTCTCAGAACATATGAAGAAAAATGTAAAAAAAAAAAAATGGACAGATCCCCTAAATTGAAGATTTGCCGTTATATAGGGAGCACCTAAATGAGGATTGTGCTCATGCAGAACCCTGACCGAGGTGCCTCCTCCTCCATAATAAAAGCAGAGCACTTCCTGGTATGTCTTCAGTGTGAGATCTCAGGCACTGCTGCCTCTGCTAGTCTCAGGAGATTTAGTGATGTCATTATTGCTGCTGCTCACTGTTCTCATTGCTGGAGGCTCTGACGTGAGGAAGCAAAGTCCTGAATCTATCAAGGTGGCCGCCTCCATTCAGGAACACCGAGACATAGTATCAATAAACTTCAAAACCTCAGTAGCTGCAGGCACTGTGGAGTTCACAATGTTGTTCTGTATCCTCATATATGAATATCTGCAGTGTGATATCACCTAAGGCACCGCTGCCTCTGACTGCCGGTCTCACCAGATTTGGAGAGAGATTTGGTGATGTCACTGCTGTGCTGCTCACTGTTCTCCTTGCTGGAGAGGAAGCCGCACCCGAGTACCTGCAGTGTAAGGATCTCCCTGCTTCTGAGTCATTCATTCTATGGATCTGTGCTTTCTCTTTCCTCTCTCATTACATCACCAGTCATCAGGGGCCAGCTCTGATATTAGGAACCATAGTCCTGCCTCTACCAAGATGGCCGCCTCCACACAGAGACACAGTGCAGAACAGGACATGGTAAGACAGACAGTGCTTCCAGACCAAATACCCACCTACCTATTTCTTCTTATGCAGGGCAATGGATTGGAGGGTACTGGATGTACTCCTGTACTGGGCCCAGACCCCATTGAGTCAGTGGGGGACCCAGCTCAGCAGGGGCTGAATGAGAAGGGCCCCATTGCAGCATCATCTCAGCAAGAACATAGCAGCATCAGTTTAAATCCCAACCCCTCGCCACCACCACTCCTACTGTGCCCCCACCATCCAGCAACAACCCTACTGTGCCCCTCGCCACCACCACCCCTACTGTGCCCCCACCATCCAGCAACAACCCTACTGTGCCCCTCGCCACCACCACTCCTACTGTGCCCCCACCATCCAGCAACAACCCTACTGTGCCCCTCGCCACCACCACCCCTACTGTGCCCCCACCATCCACCACCACCCCTACTGTGTCCCCACCATCCATCATCCACACTGCGTGGTCACTGCCCAGATATAAGCCGATAGACCTGCATTGTTCCTCATGAGGCTGACATGAACCATAGAGAAGAGTCCTCCAACCCAGTCCTCCAACCCAGCCAAGTATATGGAGATGCCACCTAGGTGCAGGAACACTGAGCAGATCCCTTGATATCAGAAGAAGGTACAGACCTCCAATGCGATGATATCAGAGAGTTTATCCGCCGTGTTATCCATCTGATATTTTTCATTTTTATTGGCCCGAACCCTCAATATCCGCTTCAAAAAATTCATCTGGGACAGCAGGCTCCGCGCTTCTGCTTCTCTCCTCCAATTATTATAAGACAGCTCAGGAATGACGGCCGTCTGTCAGAGATAATTCCAGACCCGGCACTGCAGACGACCAACTTCATATTATGAACCTAAAATTGTTCCTTACAGACTTCATGGCAAAAAGTAAATCAACGCTGAAGTCTAAATTTGCTTATATTTCTCCTTCAGATAAGACTAAAGGGGAGGACGAGGTTCAGATAGAAGACTAAAGGGAAGGACGGAGGTCAGATAGAAGACTGAAGGGGAGGACGGAGGTCAGACAGAAGACTGAAGGGGAGGTTGGAGGTCAGATAGACTGAAGGGGAGGACGGAGGTCAGATAGATTAAGACTGAAGTCAAGGACAGAGGTCAGATATAAGACTGAAGGGAAGGACGGAGGTCAGATAGAAGACTGAAGGGAAGGACGGAGGTCAGATAGAAGACTGAAGGGAAGGACGGAGGTCAGATATAAGACTGAAGGGGAGGACGGAGGTCAGATAGAAGACTGAAGGGGAGGACGGAGGTCAGATAGAAGACTGAAGGGGAGGACGGAGGTCAGATAGAAGACTGAAGGGGAGGACGAGGTTCAGATAGAAGACTAAAGGGAAGGACGAAGGTCAGATAGAAGACTGAAGGGGAGGACGGAGGTCAGACAGAAGACTGAAGGGGAGGTCGGAGGTCAGATATAAGACTGAAGGGGAGGACGGAGGTCAGATAGAAGACTGAAGGGAAGGACGGAGATCAGATAGAAGACTGAAGGGAAGGACGGAGGTCAGATATAGAGGACTGCTTTATGTTGGGTTGTGGTGTGTGGGTGAAGCCGTGTACAGTCACCTCTATTGATGGATGGTATAACACTATATGGCCGGTGGCAGAGTGCGAGTACAGTGACACCATACAGATGGCGCCATCCGGCCTCGGCACCGTCATTGTAAATAAAAGCCGGGATTAGTGGGATCATTTTAATGGTTCTCCGGCGTTCAGAAAGTCGAGGTTTTCAGATGTCACACAGATTGCGGCACACGCTGGACGGGAGATTAACACAAAGCGTGATTTCCGCATAAGCCGCGTTCATTGTACATTACCCTGCCGGCTAAAATTAATCTGACAGCCAACAAACACTTCTGCCCTTTGCTGGGCGACTCCGCGGCAGATGTGAGCTCAGCCCGGCCGCAGACAAAGAGGTCCCACGCGTGATCTCCCCGCATGGAGGAAAAGTGGGATTTCATTGTTGTCAGCCTCAATGGCCTGCCAAAGGATACTGGTTCAAGAGGACCTGTCACACGTACCCAAAAGTCATATTGTATGCTGCATATTGTAGGAAGGGAAGCCATCCTTCCCTTCAGTCTTCTATCTGACCTCCATCCTTCTCTTCCGTCTTCTATCTGACCTCCGTCCTCCCCTTCAGTCTTCTAGCTGACCTCCGTCCTTCCCTTCAGCCTTCTATCTGACCTCCGTCCTCCCCTTCAGTCTTCTAGCTGACCTCCGTCCTTCCCTTCAGCCTTCTATCTGACCTCCGTCCTCCCCTTCAGTCTTCTAGCTGACCTCCGTCCTTCCCTTCAGCCTTCTATCTGACCTCCGTCCTCCCCTTCAGTCTTCTAGCTGACCTCCGTCCTTCCCTTCAGCCTTCTATCTGACCTCCGTCCTCCCCTTCAGTCTTCTATCTGACCTCCGTCCTCCCTTCAGTCTTCTATCTGACCTCCCCTTCAGTCCTCTATCTGACCTCCTTCCTCCCCTTCCGTCTTCTAGCTGACCTCCGTCCTTCCCTTCAGCCTTCTATCTGACCTCCGTCCTCCCCTTAGTCTTCTATCTGACCTCCGTCCTTCCCTTCAGTCTTCTATCTGACCTCCGTCCTTCCCTTCCCACTTCTATCTGACCTCCGTCCTTCCCTTCAGTCCCTAAATAATAGGATGACACTTACTGCATCTGTGGAGCAGCAACATGGTCACCCTAGGGCAGAAAAAGTGTTAGGGTGACAGAACACCTACCCCCCCTCCATCTCTATAACAGAGGGAGATGTTCTGTAGTTTGCTTGGAGAACTGAAAAATAATGCTGAGTGCAGCTCAGGGTGTTATCAGCTCGCCGGATTTCTGGCAGGATCAACAGCTATCTTCTTGCCCTCATCGAGCAGGTATAACAAAATGCTTCCATATGTACATTTCGGAGGCCAAAAGGAGAGCAAATAAGAGACGTTTATTGTTCGGGTTTAACTACACTCGGTGCTGAAGAGGTTGTGGGGCCTTTACTAGAATCTGACCTCCACTTTACCCCATGTACTATGCGCATTCTTTATTGTTATACCTATTTCAGTACATTGTGTGCGGGTACAGACGGCCTCCACTCTTCCCCCCCCCCCCCCCCCCCCCCCGCCGCCCCCCCCCAACAT
>NW_017307721.1:303888-310383 GCF_000935625.1 Nanorana parkeri
CTTCCCCCCCCCCCCCCCCCATGAGCAGCGTCCTCCATAATGAGGAATGATCCGATTATATAAGGATAGAGGCCGTTGTGCTGGAGATCAATAGACAGAGCCCGGTGTGAACACTCTAATATCAGTCCGTGTGCGGGCAGATAACCTGGGATTTACAGCCGGCACAGACTATTGATTACCTCATAGTGACAATAGGGAAGGTTTGGGAGCAGAAGTCGTTCAGCTCTAGATGGTTTGTGTCCTGCTGATAACACTTCCTTATCACAAGGCAAAGAAAGCCAACACAGGGAGTGTGCAGGGCGAAGACAATCAATAATCTGCATCCATAGGTCAACCTAACGCGTTTATGATATAGAGAAGAGAAAAAGGAGCCACTGAGGACAATCCAGTCTTCAACAGGAGAGATTGTTGGGTCTCCCAACGTCTGGTTCCTTGGTGCCTCAGATACAGTCCAAACGAGGCAGATTAAAAAAAAGGTACCCACAGCTTTCAGATATGGGCCGGCTGTGCATGGAAAACCTGAAGGCCAAAGAATCTTCAATGTCAGGTTCACACCATTTTCCGGTCCAGATCTGGTCCCGAAAATGGTGTGAACTTGCCCACAGTTCCAGTGCATTCCAGACCAGACAAAATGAGACGCACAGTATTTTTCTGGTCTGGTCTGGAACCGAATGTGCTGGTGTGAACAGAGGCCAGATATAGCATAGGGATACATTAGCATGCATTTTGGGTCCGGAAACAATCTGGCCTGGTCTGGAGATGGTGTGAATGGGCTCGGGTTGTAGCGATGGAGAAGTGTTTGAGCTAACGGTGTGGAGTGGGGGGAACACGTTGAAGAAATTCCAGGCACTGGCCCATCAAAAAATTCATCAAAAGGTTGTTCTACAGACATACCGACATGTCACTGGTAGGACTGGGGAGATATTAAGGCCAATGGTGGACAGTGATGGACTACTTTGGAGAAATACCTGGTGCTGGTCTATCTCAGGGAAGCAAGCCATTCACAAAAAGATTGTCCTACAAATATGCACTTGTAGAAAAATATTTTAGCCAATGGTGAAGCAGATGAACACTTTGCAGAAATCTAAGGTGCTGGTCAATCTCTAGGGGGGTGGGGGTGGAAGGCTTCTCTAAAGGGGCAGGGGAGCATGTACTGATACTGTCCAATCCATAACCTACTGGATCAGGCAAACCTTCTCTTATGTATGTACATACAATCATTTGTGCAGCTCCATAAAGAAATGGTTTGGCAAGTTTGGTGAGGAGGAACTCAAGAGGCCTTTAAAGAACCCTGACCTCAACCCTACCGAACACCTTTGGGATGAATCGAAAGGCCAATTGTGAGCCGGGTCTTCTCCTCCAACATCAGCACCTAACCTCACAAATACTCTTTTGGCTAAACTGGCCCAAATTCTCACAGACTCACTGCAAATTCTCGTAAAAAGCCTTCCCAGCAGGTACTCTGTTGGCGTTCTCCTCACTCCAGAAAAGCGGAAAGAACCCGAAGACTTTGAGGCAATGAAGACTGTTTTAGTGTATAGCACGGTGAGGCTACGTCTCTGCTCGCTTCTCAGGCTAGAAGGGGATTTCCATGTGGTCAGTAAAACGGGAAATCCCTTAAAAACAGCAGAATTTCACTAAATCCTCTGCTCAGTATCATATGCAAATAAAAGATATAAGGAAATGTTAGCAGCAAATGGAGAAGTCCAAATAATGACGTAAACAGCCAAGCCTGTAGGCCAAAACGAAGAAAAACCCCCCAAACAGAGCAGCCATGTTCATGGCCATGACGCTATAGCCACTTAGGTTTAACACCGAGACTGCAGTCTCAACCCCACTTCCTAAAATATGCAGGAACTCTGCATGGACTAGGAATGTTAAAGAGGACCTGTCAAAATAGAAACATTTCTAAATAAGTGAGGTTTCAGAGGCACTAAGTTCCTGGTTATGATTTGGTATCTCGGTCAGGTTCATCTTCTGGTTTTTCAGGGTAATTCGCAGGTCATCCTCTAAGGCAGGGGTAGGCAAACGCCGTCGCTCCAGCTGTGGTGCAATGACAAATCCTATTAGGCATTGCATGACTCGCACAGGCATGACTGGATTTGTGGTTTCACCACGGCTGGAGAACCAGAGATGGCCTACCTCAGCTTTAAGGGCTCTTGGAACAACATCTCAAAAATCCAACAAAGAGAAAGTCACTCAATAGATGCAAAATGTTAGGTTGAGAGACCATCCCGGCTTTGGGAGATCTCGAGCGAACAGTGTAGTAGGAAGACTGAAGTCTGTTCTAGTCAGTGGGGTTTTATAGACTTAAAAAAAAACCAAAGATTGGGTACATGTAGGCCGGGTGGGGACCTGCTTTTAGTTTTTGCTCTTTTACCTACAGCTGTGTTTTATATTATAATATATAGAGTCATGCCCCGCCCCCCCCCCGGCATTTCTGTCAGATAATGCACCACTTGGCGCAGAAAATTGTTGCAATGACAAATGTTTCGGCATTCTCATGTTTATTTCTTTTGTTTGTATTGGTAGGACACAAAAAAAGCCAAACCTGACTCATTCCACCCAAAATTCCATAAATGGACTGGACAAAATTATTGGCACCCTCAATTAATATTTGGTAGCACAGCCCTTGGAAAAAATAACTGAAATCAATGGCTTCCTGTAACCATCGATTAGTTTCTTACACCTCTCTGCAGGAATTTCGGAGCACTCTTCTTTCCCCAACTGCTCCGGGTCTCTCAGATTGGAAGGGTTCCTTTTCCCAACTGCTATGTTTGAGATCTCTCCACAGGAGCTCTATGGGATTCAGATCTGCACTCATTGCTGGCCAGCCCAGCACTCTCCAGCGCTTTGTCCGAAACCATTTCTGGGTGCTTTGAGACGTGTGCTTCGAGTCATTGTCCTGCTGTAAGACGCATGACCTCCGACGGGAGACCCAACTCTCTGACACTAGGCCCGACATTGCACCCCAGAATTCTTTGGTAGTCTTCAGATTGCATGGAACGTGTCAGGCTTGGCTTATAGTATTATTTATTATAAAGTCACATGGACGTTGAATCAGAGCCTGCTGAGATCCTTCACAAGAGAAAACCATTTGGAGAACAAAGACAGAGAGAAATCTAAGCTGTGGCCATTCTCATCTCTAGAATGACGAAGCACACCATAAAAATCCACTTGTGCGAAGAAGGTCCTGTTTTATGGCAACACCCGTTGTTTTCAAGGTCAATTAAACTGACAGTCCCCCCCCCCCCCTTGTGTAATCTTACTTTGAGGGTCAAATGTGCCTATTTGGCCAGGTCTTTCTTGGTCAAAGGCAGAGTCACGGTTACATTTAGAAAGGTCACTTTAGGGGAACCCTTGATGAGTCACTAAGGTCCCCCCCCTCCCCATTACATCTGTCAGCCATAAACCTTTGCTGAACAGAAAAAAAGCTCTGCAAACTGGATACAGAATGGGAACAATGGCATTTTACTCGCCGTGAGCTATACACGGGTTCCAGCTGCTGCTTCTAGCAACCAAAGCAAGGGTCAAGTGCTACGATATTGTTACCATTATTGATTTATATATCACCTCCATCTTCCATAATGCTGCTATGGGGGCAATGCAGGGTGAGAGGTCATCGCTCTCAGATACATTGGTAAGTGATTGCTGTACGGAAGTACATCAGATTCCAAATGTCATTTGGGTTGGGATGGAATATGGTTAACATTCCCATGCTGTACACTTCCCTGGAACAGATCGAATCTCTGAACTCAAGTGTCCTCATATGAACTCCCGCGTGCCTGTCCTGACATAACCTTGGCGTCCATTCATGAGAAGAAGGCCAAAGAGCTCAATGAATGAGCGGCCCACCAGGAAGTACCAGATCCTCTCTGTAGCATGCGGGACAGAACAACAGAAGGTGACAACCATAGATAAAGTCAAGCACAGACAAGGGCACGTAGGCTCTTGGATCGTCATCAACCGATGCTGCTGATTTAGGGCGCTCATCTTAAGATGGCAGGATACACCACCAGCCTAAATGTTCAATCAGAGTATGAAATCAAAAAGTAAAAAACTACTGTAAACTGCATCCTATAACCAATTGGGGGGAAGAAAACTGCAGCCAGGACCGGATTTACTCTCTCTGCTGCCCCTCCACAATGCACCCCCCTCCCAGTCAACCCCCCCATGGAGAATGCCAACCAGATAGCGGGGTGGCAGGGTTAGTTTGAATTTTTGTATGGTTTCTTTTTTTTAAAACTTTATCACTTTTTAAAAATTTTTTATCTTGTCATCTTTGACTTTTTTAAAAATAATTTTTATCTTATTTTTTATTTATAATTATTGTCATATTATTTTTTTGATATTTTCCCTTATTATTTTTTACTTTTTTGTAGCCCTGAATGTTTTTAGTCCTGAAACATGTTGGCTGTATTTGTATTCTGGTTGTCATCAGATGCTTAATTAAACCTTTGGACTCCTATCACCTGACTTAGCCCTCTTACTTGACCTAACTACATATAGGTTTATGAGAAGAACCCAGAATCTCAGAACAGTGAAAGATCTAGTGAGTCTGTGCTATCAGTTTTAGATGATCCTTGACTGCTCCGTAGGATCAGGGTGGGGGCTGTACCGGTGATCCTGGTAGAGCCGAATCTTCCTAGAAGAAGTTGATGTCCTCCAACTCCTGGGAGATTCTTTATGGGCTTTTCCTGACCAACCTGACCTGTTGTCTCGGGGTACAGTATACCATCCTGTTTTTCAGTCGCTGGCTCTGACTGCTTGGCTGTTGAAGTCCACGACTAGGCTTAGTCTGACACGGTTATTCCTATGCTTTTGAAGGCTAAGAAGTTGGCTTCTCGGAAAGTCTACATCACACTTGGAAGGCCTACTTTGCCTGGTTATTCTTGCAGAGGCCTCTTGCTGCTCACTCTCTGGTGAAAACTGTTGTACAGGCTCATGGCACATGTTGGGGCTGCCCATTCATTCCCCAGTATTGTAATGGGATCTTTATCTGGCCTTGTCAGCTATTCAGAGGCCTCCTTTCGAGCCCATTAGGGTGTCCTTCCTCATGGCTATCTCGTCTTTTGAGATGGTTTTCAGAATTGACGACCTTATCCTGTAGAGGGCCCTTTCTAATTCTTCATTATGAGACCAGAACCACCTTCATGAGACCAGGACCACCTTATCTGTAAGGTGGTTTCTTCCCACTTCCTTAATCAGGACATCGTCCTGCCTTTTTTTTTACCTGTCACCGAAGCATTGCAAAGAGATTTCACTGCACTGTTTGAATGTGATGCAGACAGTGTGATTGTACCTTTCAGCTACTGTATCGGATAATGTTTGTTTTTTTTCCCTGCCTGAAGGCTCCCTCAAGGGGCACCCTGCATTGTGTTATACACCATAGCTAGGCGGATTAGACAGGTCATCACTAAAGCTTATGCCTTAAAAGACGGGGTTCCTCCTTTTCCGGTCAAGGGTCACTGGACTAGGTCTATTAGTGGCTATTAGGCCTTTTGAGCACCTGGCATCTGTTCCTCAGATTTTCGAAGCTGCCACCTGGTTGTCAATTCATGCATTTGTGACGTTTTACCAGTCTCCAGCTGCTGCTATCTCCAGCTTCGGCTGTAAGGTGCTTCAGGCTGCTCTTTGAGTTTGGGATAGGTTCCCATGTTAGTTCTTGTGGACCTGTTGGCATTGTTTGCTGTGTTGCACACATATCCGCTGTATTGCTTGAGTACATCCTTGTACTGTATTAAGAAAACTGGACGTTTGTCTTGCCTGTAAAATCCTTTTCCTGGGGCACAATAGGGGACCCTCTGTTCTGGTGCTTTTACTCTCATTGCTTGCGTCACAACTTGCTGGATTACTGGGGTTAGCAGGGGTTAAATGGGCTGTGCGGTACTGTACGCCAAGAAAACAAATTTACAGCCAAGTCAAAAGTCGTATTCAAGTTGTTTTTCTTTAAGTAGAGGAAGGCTAGAACACCTGCTACTTTTTTTTCCTGTTTGAAAGTTTTACCTCCCTTCCTATTTTGGGGAAAATGTTTTTCCAGACTGGAAATAAGCGTAACTCTTTCTATTGGAGCCATGAACACAAGTAAAACCTGACAAGTGTGGCAACACTTAAAGTGACATTAAACCCTCAGATTTTTTAACATAAACCAATACTGCAATGTGCGCCTTACTGTAATCCATGGTTGTTTCCCTTCTCTTTGCTGCTCTTCCTTTTAAATCCTCATGTCTTCTCATGCTTGGGGAGAACTTCCCTTTTCAGCTCAGGGCCTCTTCCTGTAGTGCAGGCTCAGGTTACAAGCCTATACAAACGGATACACAGACACCGTGTATCCATTCCTGAGACAAGGCAGTCTGCTGCAAAACAGAAGTTCTGCAGAGCATGAGAACAGATACAGATTTAAAAGGAAGAGCAGCAAAGAGAAGGGAAACAACCATGGATTACAGTAAGGCACACATTACAGTATTGTTTTATGTTAAAAAATCTGAGGGTTTA
>NW_017307721.1:311021-339372 GCF_000935625.1 Nanorana parkeri
TAATTATTACTTATTATTTTTTACTTTTTTTTAATTATTAAAAAAATGTTCACTTAACTTTATTGCTATCACACAAGAGCTAACAAGCTCCTATGTGATCGCATTTGGAGGTGACAGGTTCTCTTTATTGAGCCTGTCACCTCCAATACAGGAGTTCTAGCACTGTACTGGAACTCCTGTGACAGGTGAGAGGGGAAGAGCACAGCACAGCACAGCTCTCCCCTCTCACTGTGTACACGGAGGGGCAGGGTTACTTTTAACCCTGCCGCTCTGCTCACCGCTCTCCATCCTGAAGACAGCGGCGGCCAGCGAGGAGAGGACGGAGCCAGCATAGAGGGAGAGAGGTAGATGCAGTGGTGGGAGGGGGGCGTCGGGGGGAGGTCGGACAGCCTGCAGTCTGATTACAAGTGATCTCGGCCACATCGCCAAGATCACTTGTAAAGAAACAAGTGGTTTCCCCGCTCTACATTTAGCCCTGCTTGTGCAAAGCGGGGGTAAATGTAAAAAACTAAATTACTGCCCGGCACCCAGGACTGTCGGGTGACTTCAAACCTGTGCCGCCCCTCTGCTCCGTGCCGCCTTGGTGGCTTTGTCGGGAATCCGGCCCTGACTGCAGCAATTCCAGACGAGTACCTAGCACGTTTCTCCTCTGTCATACCTTCCACGAGAGATCTGCCCATTCATGACCACCCTGTAATAGTTTACAGCACCCCTGAAATAATATTGTGCTCCAAAGAACAAATGGACCTGACGGAGGGGAAGAGCTAAGCGAGGATTGCGTGCCACCACATGCTTGTAAGAAGGAGAATCATTGTACAATGCACTATTTTTATTATCTATAATGTGGGTAATAATGATGCTTTGAAATACTTTCATTTTCTTTTTGATGTCGCTTTAAATGCAGGCGTCAACGCTCCCCGCCCAGATGACATCACCCCATGTCCTTCACACAGACCGTGCTTAAATAAGCCTTTGTAAATACCATAACCCGGATCCCTCTGATGGGGGTAAATGCAGACAGTTTACAGATACAATATATACATATACACACACACACACACACACGTATTTCCAGAAATACTGAAATTCTGGTCAGTCGTGGCTCTCAACCAGCAACAAAGGAGCTGACACAGAGGCCTTCATGTGCAATGTAGAGGTGATGACACATACATATACACTGAGTGGCCAGAGTATTATGACCCCCCCATCAGTACTTCGTTGGGCCGCCTGGTGACTCCACGAGATGAACTCTCCGGACACTTTATTAGGTACACCTGTTCAATTGCTTGGCAACACAAAATTGCTAATCAGCCAATCACATGGCAGTAACTCAATGCATTTAGGCATCTAGTCGTGGTGAAGACGATTTGCTGAAGTTCAAACCGAGCATCAGAATGGGGAAGAAAGGGGATTTAAGCGAGTTTGAACGTGGCGTGGTTGTTGGTGCCAGACGGGCTGGTCTGAGTATTTCAAAACCTGCTGATCTTCTGGGATTTTCATACACGACCTTCTCTCGGGTTTACAGAGAACGGTCCGAAAAAGAGAAAATAACCAGTGAGCGGCAGTTGTGTGGACGGAAATACCTTGTTGATGTCAGAGGTCAGAGGAGAATGGGCAGACTGGTTCGAGATGATAGAAAGGCAACAGTAACTCAAATGACCCCTCGTTACATCCGAGGTCTGCAGAATACCATCTCTGAACGCACAACACGTCCAACCTTGAAGCAGATGGGCTACAGCAGCAGAAGACCACACCGGTTTGCCACTCCTGTCAGCCAAGAACAGGAAACGGAGGCTACAATGCGCACAGGCTCACCAAAACTGGACAATAGAAGATTGGAGAAACGTTGCCTGGTCTGAGGAGTCTCCATTTCAGCTGCGGCATTCAGATGGTCGGGTCAGAATTTGGCGTAGACAACATGAAAGCATGGATCCATCCTGCCTTGTATCAACGGTTCAAGCTGGTGGTGGTGGTGTAATGGTGGGGGGGGATATTTTCTCAGCACACTTTGGGCCCGTGAGGCTATCATATCAATATGGACCAAAATCTCTGCGGAATGTTTCCAACACCTTGTTGAATCTATGCCACGAAGAAAGAAGGCAGTTCGGAAGGCAAAAGCGGTCCAACCCGGTACTAGCTAGGTATACCTAATAAAGTGGCCGGTGAGTGTACAAGTCTACCGGAGGGCTTTCATAAGCAGATGCCTCCCTGAGAAGAACAGACATCCTTCAGCAAGTCTTCAGAATAATGGGATCTTACACAATTCAGGTTGAACAGGTTGAACTTGATGGACATGTGTCTTTATTCAACCTCAAATACTATGTAACTCCTGGCAGTGCACACGCAGGTTTCCCTTCAACAACTGCAACCACTCACTAGGAAATGTTAACCACATTTTGAAAATGTTCCTTGTAAGGTAAATAGAGCAAGCCAAACAAGCTCATTAACCCCTTGAAGGTCAGAAACAAAATAGGGAGCATTGATTGCCATCATCAAGCTGCTAATTGACAGAGCAGGCCCCTTTTGTGCAGGAGTCACAGTGGAGGACCTTTCTAAGGCATTGTCAGAGGCGGCGAGATGGGAGCCCCACTTCTACTCTGTAGCACCATTACAAGAAAATCTGCCTAAGGTTTACGTGCAACTGTGAGGAGACTGAAGTGCCGCACTGCAAGTTTATAGACCAGATGTACATTTCCTCCAAGATAGAGCCAACACGTTTCAGGCAACAGAAATTTGGAAAAGAAGAAAAAGGAGAAACTTCATCAGGACCCTGTCCCTCCTCGGCTTGGGCCTCACTCCACAACAAATGCAGACTGTGCTCAATATTACTCCTAGGAAGAAGACTTACATGGCACTGTCACCACAAAATCATGCTCTAAGGTGACCAGCATCAGGCAGTGAATGGGCTCTGTATGGCATACACACAAGCTTCAGGAGTGGCCTTTGTTTGGTGTCATGCATCACTCCACCAAAACACATTGATGCTCACAGTAGGGCTGCAACAACTAATCGACATAATCGATTATAATCGATTGAAAAAGTTGTCAACTTTTTCAATAATCGATTAATCGAATTCCGATCAGTTGGCCCTGTTCACAGCTCCACACGCTGTGCGCCGCACCTCCTCCCCACCTCACGCTCGCCGCTGCCAGACCCGCTCGCATCCACGCTCCACACGCCGCACCTCCTCCCTCATTTCCTGCCCATCCACGATCGGCAAGGCACGCGGGGAGATGTAGTAAGGAGGAGCAGGGGTGGGGGGATGACAGCCGCTGATAGACAGGTCCGATCTCAGAAGCAAGTTGCTGGAAGACTGCTCAGGTATGCCTGCACTTTCCCACACATGGTGCTCTATAATGTATTGCTGGGATTTGTTGTACTCCTCTATGGCTGGTGATATTCTGCATTGCGCTGTATAGAGGACTACAAGTCCCAGCAATAATACATTATACAGCGCAATGCGGAATACCACCAGCTATAGAGGACTACAACAAATCCCAGCAATAGTACATTATAAAGTGGTACAATGCTAAATACCACCAGCTATAGAGTACAAAACCCAGCAATAGTACATTAGACAGCGCAATACAGAATGCCGCCAGCTATTATGTACTATTGCTGGGATTTGTTGTATTCCTCTATAGCTGGCGGTATTCTGCATTGCGCTGTATAATGTACTATTGCTGGGTTTTGTAGTCCTCTATAGCCGGTGCCATTCTGCATTCATTGCTGTATAATTTTACACTTTCCATTTCACTATATTGCACACCACACTATCTTTTTTTTTTTTTTTACTTCCACCGCTCCAAGCTTGCTCCTGTGATGGACTACAACCTCAATACAAACTAGTAGTCCTATCACTGGAGCCATTTTTTAAACTTTATTTTATTGTTTATCCGATTAACCGATTAATCGAACTTAATAATCGGCTAACTAATCGATTTTGAAAATAATCGTTAGCTGCAGCTCTAGCTCACAGGCCAAAGAGGCCCAGGCTCGGGACAAGGTCACTGGAGGGCATAACAGGTGTAGAGACCCGGGAACTCAGCACAGGGATGGTGGGAGCCCCTCATAATGGGCACAGCATGTGTAAAGACCCAGGAACTCAGCACAGGGATGGTGGGAGCTCCTCATAATGGGCACAGCTGGTGTACATACCCAGGAACTCAGCACAGGGATGGTGGGAGCCTCTCATAATGGGCACAGCAGGTGTACAGACCCGGGAACTCAGCACAGGGATGGTGGGAGCTCCTCATAATGGGCACAGCAGGTGTAAAGACCCGGGAACTCAGCTCGGGGATGGTAGGAACACCTCATAATGGGCATAGCAGGTGTGTACACCCGGGAACTCAGCTCAGGGATCTCAACAACAGAGTCACCGAGGGATGGAAGAAACCATCATGTGGCTAAACTCCTCTGGAGGTGTCCAAGGGATTTGTAAGAATCATCGTCCGCTGAACCCAAGGTCTCCGGCCCAATACAGGAGTATTGCTAGTACAACCTCCCACCATCAGCAGCCCTGCGCAGGAAGTTACAATGACTCAGTCTGAAAAAAGAAAGCCAACACATCCACCACGAAGGACTAATAAGCTGTAATATATGACATTCTTGATCTTGGGTTTAGATATACTTTAGGTTTGTCCCCTGCAGAAAAGACTTTTACTGAATTCAGTGCTTTGCCTGGGGTTGTCCTCTAAATTCCGCAGAGACCATCACAAACGCAGTGACATTTTAAATTCTTGCAGCCTATTTAAAAATTCTAGGATGCCAACAAGCGAAGTGAAGAGACGGAAGCGCAGCCGAGAGCCGAGTTCACATTACATCATGGGTAGACAAGATGAAGAAAAGGAGGCCGAACGGAGCTTCATCCTCCGCATGTTGTAAAATGTCTCCGGCACAGAGCGAGTCCCTGGAAGCCGGAAACTGGCAGGACAGGATGAACCACATGTGCTGCTCGACGCGCACACCTGCCAAAATCGGTTCTGTAGTCTGCGAGCACGCGGGGGCTGGGCGCCTTCATAGTCATTTATTGCTTTGTAAAGCTGGTTACACCATCTCATGTGGTGTCCACACCTCTAATGAGGCATCATGAGACTCTTCATGGAGTTGAGAAATGTTTCATGTATTTTTCCCACACGCTAATTACGTCTGATGAAGAGGACAATACCGGTGAAACATTTTTTAGTCAGAGATAGAAATATGAAGAAGTTCCTACTCTAACCAACCGGCAAAGAGAAAAGGTTTTGTTAAGCGTGGTCCACTTAAAGTTCTATTTTAATTCTAGGTGAAGCCAAGCCTTGTAGGCCAAGTCATCTGCAGGCCTCCTATATATCTTGGAAACCCCAACAGTGAGATCGGTCTGCCAGAACTCCTGACTCTGTTACTGTCCTCTAGGGAGTTTTGGGGTGACCCTGTCCACCTTGGGATGTTCTAGCTACTCCCGTTACATTTTCCATAACATATAATGAATAATAAATGAAGCACAGATGATGACATCCCCTCATAATGGCCCCATGATGGTGTACAGAGCCGGGAACTCAGCACAGGAATGGTGGGAACCCCTCATAATGGACACGGCAGGTGTACAGACCCGGTAACTCAGCACAGGGATGATGGGAGACCCTCATAACGGGCACAGCGGGTATACAGACCCGGGAACTAAGCATAGGGATGACGGGAGCTCCTCATAATGGGCACAGCGGGTGTACAGACCCGGCAACTCAGCACAGGGATGACGGGAGTCCCTCATAATGGGCACAGCAGGTGTACAGACCCAGGAACTAAGCACAGGGATGGTGGGGACCCCTCATAATGGGCACAACGGGTGTACAGACCCAGGAACTCAGCACAGGGATGTTGGGAGTCCCTCATAATGGGCATAGCAGAGGAACAGACCCAGGGGACTCAGCCCAGGGATGGTGGAAAATCCTCATAATGGGAACAGCAGGTGTACAAATCTGGGACATCAACACAGGGATGGTGGGAACCCCTCAAAACAAGCACAGCCGGTCTACAGACCCGGGAACTCAGCACAGGGATGGTGGGAACCCCTCAAAATTGGCAAAGCGGGCATGCAGACCTGAAATTCAGTGCAAAGATAGTGGGAACCCCTCAAAATGGGCACAATGGGAACCAGGCAAAGGAATGGTGAGAGCCTCTCATAATGGGCACAGCAGGTGCGCAGACCTATGAACTCAATACAGGACATAGTGGGAACCCCTGATAATGAGCACAGCAGGTGTACAGAACCAGGTACTCAGTGCAGCGATCTCACCAATAGAGTCGCCAAGAAATAGACGGGACTGTCAGGTGGGTTAACACCTCTGGAGGGGGCGAAGAGATCTACAAGAAATAGTCCCATGCACAGGAGGTCCACACTTCCACGGATACCTGGGTCACATGACTGTTTGAACATCATTACCGATCCTCTAGCCGGTAAACCTGTTTGCATATATGTATGTCATCTGTGTAATCAGCTGCTCGCCTGGAGTTTAACTTTCAGGTAAACATTACTATATAACTCAATATTTGGGCTCAATGAAAACTCACTTTAGTTTCCTCTTTGAAATGGCCAATCTATCTATTATTCATAGAGGTCTCATTATCTAGACAGACGTGTAACCGATCAGCAACCAGACGGCCGCTGGGAGCAGAGGCACACGGGAGCAAGAGAAGTGCCCGGAGCCTTATCTACAGAACAGGCCTACACAAGGAGCGACGGGATCTTATTCACCGTCCTGTTGTGGCTGAGCTCATTTTCCAGTTACCGTTCTGGGCTCATAATCTACAGCCGACAATGGAAGAGGTGAAAGATGGACTAAGTGGAAGAGCCGCACCCGTGGAGCACTTTCATGGAGGATGAACAAATAACATCAGAGCAATGACGGGCAGCGAAGTGCGTGAACCTTCCCCGCGTTCAGGGAATATAGAGACTGCGCTCAGCGTGTACACCCAATCCAGTTATTTCATCAGAAAACACTTTGTAAAGGAGACTTTTACTTTTCTATTACATTTTTTGTGCCATATTTTTAAGATGTTATTTTATATGCTCTCTCACTATTACATCACACAGAACAAACAGCATCTTTATTATATGAATGTTGCAATAAAATTGAAGAGAAGCTAAGCCGCAAAAGGGAGGAAGAAAGACTCCTGATTGTTCATAGGAGGTTCCCGCAGTCTCTATATAATATAAGATATCCCTAGTGATATCTAAAGATCTATATAGAGGGATCAGGCCCTCCTTCCTCCTGCTGGGGACCCCTCTAGTGATAAGATCTATATAGAGGAATCGGGACCTCCTTCCTCCTGCTGGGGACCCCTCTAGTGATAAGATCTATATAGAGGAATCGGGACCTCCTTCCTCCTGCTGGGGACCCCTCTAGTGATAAGATCTATATAGAGGAATCGGGACCTCCTTCCTCCTGCTGGGGACCCCTCTAGTGATAAGATCTATATAGAGGAATCGGGACCTCCTTCCTCCTGCTGGGGACCCCTCTAGTGATAAGATCTATATAGAGGAATCGGGACCTCCTTCCTCCTGCTGGGGACCCCTCTAGTGATAAGATCTATATAGAGGAATCGGGACCTCCTTCCTCCTGCTGGGGACCCCTCTAGTGATAAGATCTATATAGAGGAATCGGGACCTCCTTCCTCCTGCTGGGGACCCCTCTAGTGATAAGATCTATATAGAGGAATCGGGACCTCCTTCCTCCTGCTGGGGACCCCTCTAGTGATAAGATCTATATAGAGGAATCGGGACCTCCTTCCTCCTGCTGGGGACCCCTCTAGTGATAAGATCTATATAGAGGAATCGGGACCTCCTTCCTCCTGCTGGGGACCCCTCTAGTGATAAGATCTATATAGAGGAATCGGGACCTCCTTCCTCCTGCTGGGGACCCCTCTAGTGATAAGATCTATATAGAGGAATCGGGACCTCCTTCCTCCTGCTGGGGACCCCTCTAGTGATAAGATCTATATAGAGGAATCGGGACCTCCTTCCTCCTGCTGGGGACCCCTCTAGTGATAAGATCTATATAGAGGAATCGGGACCTCCTTCCTCCTGCTGGGGACCCCTCTAGTGATAAGATCTATATAGAGGAATCGGGACCTCCTTCCTCCTGCTGGGGACCCCTCTAGTGATAAGATCTATATAGAGGAATCGGGACCTCCTTCCTCCTGCTGGGGACCCCTCTAGTGATAAGATCTATATAGAGGAATCGGGACCTCCTTCCTCCTGCTGGGGACCCCTCTAGTGATAAGATCTATATAGAGGAATCGGGACCTCCTTCCTCCTGCTGGGGACCCCTCTAGTGATAAGATCTATATAGAGGAATCGGGACCTCCTTCCTCCTGCTGGGGACCCCTCTAGTGATAAGATCTATATAGAGGAATCAGGACCTCCTTCCTCCCGCTGGGGACCCCTCTAGTGATAATAAAGATCTATATAGAGGGATCAGGCCCTCCTTCCTCCTGCTGGGGATCCCTCTAGTGATAATAAAGATCTATATAGAGGGATCAGGCCCTCCTTCCTCCTGCTGGGGATCCCTCTAGTGATAATAAAGATCTATATAGAGGGATCAGGCCCTCCTTCCTCCTGCTGGGGATCCCTCTAGTGATAATAAAGATCTATATAGAGGGATCAGGCCCTCCTTCCTCCTGCTGGGGATCCCTCTAGTGATAATAAAGATCTATATAAAGGGGTCAGGACCTCCTTCCTCCTGCTGGGGATCCCTCTAGTAATGCACCCACCTGCCAGGCTACACTGTTTACTCATTTTGCAAGCAACTGAAGTAAGCACCCCCAAATATATATTTTATTTTCCTTAGGTTCTGGCCAACACTGTACCTCCAATATTGTACTCTATCATAGAATTTTGTTTTCCCCTAAGCTAATGATTTTGCATCTAGAAATGCTGAACTGCAGTTTATTGCCTTGACCAAAAGCAGTGGAACAAATTTACACAGTTGCTAAAGCATAAATATGATTCACTCCGGCACTTCGCTGCTGAACAATGGTATCTAAGCTTAGCTAAAATGTACAAAAGTAAAACACACAGAGTGATATCTCAGAATGTAGTTGGTGCCTGGATGTGAACACAAGGCAGACGGTTGCAAACTCTGAATTTGTCGACAAACTATAAGGGTTCATTGCCTTGGGAAGTATGTGCGCTTTGATACACGTTTGAATGTGCATTGCACATGTACATACAGTACGTGTTACTAGCATTTCATTTCTGAAGGAAGCATGAAGTGGGTAGTGGTCTTTTTTTTTAATCATGTTACATGCTTTTTACACGTTATATGCATTATTATAATACAGGATTTATATTTCGCCAACTAGGGGCGTAACTAGAAAATCACAGGGCCCCATAGCAAAATGTTGTATGGGGCCCCCATGATTGCTAGTTATGCCACTTGCAGAGCCCTCCTGATATACCAAACAGCCCACCTGAGAGTGACCCTGCAGAGCCCACCATAGACTCTCTATAGTGGGCTCTGCAGGGTCTCAGATGGGCCGCACACCTCTTACAACTCAGCGCTGTCCGCCTCCGTGGTCGTCGGGCCCCGCCTCCTCCTTCACTGCGAATGCTGGCCTCTTCCGCCGCAGCTGCTGGCTAGCGTCACTGACACAGCTCCGTAGTGGCTGTGAGGGGAAACGCCGCTGCTGAGCTGCGTCAGTGACAGCCAGCACCCTTACATGCCATAGCGACCCAGGCGGCCCACACGGCACTGACGCCAACAGTTTGCGCAGCGCTTTACAATATAAGGAGCACATTAGAATCACAATACAATTCAAGACAAGACGGTAAGGAGGGCCCTGCCCCTGAGGGCTTACAATCATTACCATTCATTTCTATGCAACGCAGCTTGAGGTGCACCAACCAGTGACCAGGATGTGGGTCACATAGGGATGAGATTACGCACAGCACCCATGCTGACATCCAATTAATTAATGTATGCATTTTGCAGGGGTGATTGTATTTGTTGAGGGTAGACCATAAATTGAGTATACATATCGGACATATGCTTGACCAGACCAGGGGTCTGTTTTGGGGCATTTTCTGTAACGAATGGAGAGAGAATCTGGTGTTGTGTTTTAATTGGGCGATGGGTGTATTAAAGACAAGCTAGAAATAGCAATTATGCCTTGAGAAAGGGGGCATGCATCACCACGAAACGTGCGTCAGTGATTGCCGTTATGCAGTCATAGAGCTATATTTTACATGCATTGTTGGCATTTCCGTAGGCTACCTACAGAGCGGCATCACCAATGGCTGTACACCGCAGAGACCGCGAAGCAAGAGGTCTGTGTGCAAGATGGTCACTATGCTTACACTTCAAAGGAACACACGCTTAGAACACTGCTGGCAATGGTTTAACAAACTGAACCAATACGTGCAGATGAAAATTGTTTAATTTCAAAGAACATTACCCGATTCATGACATTTTTTATGCGTGTTTGAAATGCGGGTTAAATTGCATGAGAATGTCAACAATGAGCGCTCAAGAAAGTCAACAGAAACCGATATCCAGAATCCACATTCTTCTACACGGGACACATTTTTTAGGTTTATGTCTCCTTTAAAATATTCCCCAGCATGCACTGAGACCGAGCTTCTATGTTATTGTTCAGCCCCGGAGTTAAAAGGGTTAATTCAGGAAGAGAACAGAAACACGGGGAACCCAGCTGTGCACGTCTCCTGCATCCAGGGAGGGGGGGTATCCCAGGCACACAGCTGGTTATACATTCCAGGCCCAGGGAGCTGTGGAGCGGCTCGCCAACCCTGACAAGTCAGCTGAGAAATGCAACTTGTCATGCTTGGCATGCCCTGACCAGGAACCAAAGGGAGGAGGAAGAGCAGCAATATCTCCCCAACACTGAAACGCAGAAGAAAAACAAACACTCTCGCTAGTCACATGATCCGTTTAGTTGCTGATCAGCACAGACTGAACGCTCTTCTATGCTATTTGGTTCAAGAATACAACCAGCAACAGAGTTCTATCCACCCAGCATGCTATGCTAGGCTACATAACAACCCGATAAGTTGGAGGACAGCATTCCATCTCAATCAATGCCCCACACAAGCCAACTTCAACCAAGAGTATTTGAGAAATGTCCCTCAAGCAGCACGCTCTGGTCCTTAACCTTCCACAAACACTTATCTAACCAATAAATGCCCTTACTCGAAAAGGATGCAAAATATCTGGTGGTTTCAAGGATATGAGAGGCATTTCGTAAGGTTTCCTCACCAAGCTCTCCCTGTGAGTCATCACTAAATATACAAGCAGCAACTGTTTTATCCACCCTGTATACATGCTTTAATGCTAGACCTTACAGGCTAAAACTCAATAGCCCCATAAGTTGGTGGCCAACATTTCTTCTCCATAATAATCAATGTCCCACAACATGCCAGCTCCTACTAAGAGTATTTGAGAGATGTTCCTCATGAGGTGTGCTCTGGTCCTCAACTGTTCACAACTGCATATTTAATTCTTAGTACTTGAGAAAAGTCCCTCAAGCAGCGCGGTCCAGCCCTCAACTGTTCACAACTGTATACCTAACCAATAAATGCCCTCACTTGGACTTATGGAAATATAAAGGTGACCTCCAGTAGTTGAGGCATTTGGCAAGCTACCCCATAAGTTTGTGGACAGCAGCTCTCCTCCATACTAATCAATTTTCCAACAACATAATAAGAGTATTTGAGAAATGTCCCTCACCCAGCATGCTCTGTTCACAAGTGCCTATCTAACCAATAAATGCCCTGACTTGGACTTATGGAAATATCTAGTGGTTTCAAGAACACGGGAGGTATTTGGTAGGCTGTTTTTCTCTCCCGGCCATTCCATGTTGGTAATAACACACTGAAATATACAAGCAGCAAAAGGTTAACCACTCTGCATGCATTCTATAATGTTAGGCCTTGAAGGCAACAAAACTCACAACCCCATAAGTTGGTGGACAGCATTTCTTCTCCATACTTATCAATGTCCCACAACATGCCAGCTCCTACTAAGAGTATTTGAGAAATGTCCCTCAAGCAGCATGCTCTGGTCCTCAAATGTTCACAAATGCATACCTAACCAATAACGCCCTCACTTGGACTTATGGAAATATCTAGTGGTTTCAAGGACAGGTGTTTGGTAAGCTTTTTTCCTCTCCCAGCCATTGCTTGTTGGTAATACCACACAGAAATATGGAAGCAGCAAAGGTTTTACCCACCCTGCTTACATGCTGTAAATGCTAAGCCTTGAAGGCTAGAAAAACTCAACAGCCCCATAAGTTGGTGACCAACATTTCTTCTCCATACTAATCAATGTCCCACAACATGTCAGCTTCTCCTAAAAGTATTTGAGGAATGTCCCTCAAGCAGCACGGTCCGACCCTCATGCATTCACAATTGCATATCTAACCAATAATGCTGGTCACCAAGCTACCCCATATGTTTGTGGACAGCAGCTCTCCTCCATACTAATCAATGGCCCACAACATGCCAGCTTCTACTAAGAGTATTTGAGAAATGTCCCTCAAGCAGCGCCGTCTAATCCCCAACTGTTCACAAACGCGTATCTAACCAATAAATGCCCTCACTTGGACTTATGGAACTATAAGGTGACTTTCAGGGTATAAGAGGCATTTGGTAAGCTTTTTTCCCCAAAGTTTCCTCTCCCAGTTGCCTAAACCCACTCAATACAGTTCTCTATTCGAAACAAATGCCAGTTAGAGACTTGAGGGAAAAAAAACACAGTGAAAGTACACCTGTGCTTAACTTTTAAGCCCCTATAGGTCTCTGCCCATGTCAAGGGTTGACCCACCTCTGCATATCTTCTTCATCCAAGGAGGGGTATCCTATGCCCACAGCTGGTTATGCATTTCAAGCCTCTTGGAGGTTCCAAGGCTCTTATTCTAAAACTTGGGACCCTCAAGCAGACAAACCTAAATTTCAGCTCATAGCTGCCCTCTGGCACCCCTTCCACACCTACTGGTCCCTTTGTGTGATAAGCAACCTCGCTCACCAATCATGGGGTAAAAATGTAAGCAGTGTATACCAGAGCTACGTTTTGCCGAGTGCAAGCTCTGGTGTTGCCACATTGAAAATGATGAAACATTTTGGAAAATTGCGGCTGCCGATATTTGAAAAATCTGTTGGTCACATGATCAAAAGTTGCCGGTATAGCTGTAGCCTAAACTACATAGGAGATCATCAAATCACTCAGGATCTGACGATTAACCCCCTGCTGCCAAATATCTCATCTCAGCAGACACATTCAAATGCAGCAAATGAGCAGAAATTCATCAGGTTATTCTCAAACTACCGAGGGATTCAAAATTATCTTCTGTGTACTTTAGACTTTCCAGTACATAACACCCGAAACGTCACGTGACACAACTGTGGTCAACGAGTACACCACACGCGTCTATTAATAATATTGTGACATGACCACAACCAAGATATGAAGATTATATCTCTAGCCCCACATAGCACACGTGTGCGATGTTACTGGCATGATATGTAAAAATCAGCCAGAGCCTTCTAGAGAGACTTGTGTAGAGATAACCGCAAAGTCATTAACCCCAAATGTTGGAAGAGGCGGTTATGTTATCACACCATTCCATCAGTTATAATCCCTCATGATCTTACCCACAGTTGTCTAATACAGAGTACAGCATGTACATCTGACCTCCGCTTCAGTCTTCTATCTGACCTCCCCTTCTGCCTTCTATCTGACCTCTGGCCTTCCCTTCAGCCTTCTATCTGACCTCCGGCCTTCCCTTCAGCCTTCTGACTTCCGGCCTTCCCTTCAGTCTTCTATCTGACCTCTGGCCTCCCCTTCAGCCTTCTATCTGACCTCCGGCCTTCCCTTCAGCCTTCTATCTGACCTCCGGCCTTCCCTTCAGCCTTCTGACTTCCGGCCTTCCCTTCAGTCTTCTATCTGACCTCCCCTTCAGCCTTCTATCTGACCTCCGGCCTTCCCTTCAGCCTTCTGACTTCCGGCCTTCCCTTCCGTCTTCTATCTGAAGCATCCTTCTCTTCAGTCTTCTATCTGACCTCCGTCCTCCCCTTCAGTCTTGCACATCTGTACTGGCTCCTCCCCTCTTCCTCTGATGTCACTGCACACTGGGAGCTTCTCACAATGTGCATTAGCAGCTGCAGCAAGTCAGAGAGAACCCGGCTCATCTAGGCCTCTCCTCCCCAGCCTGACTGCCCCTGGCCTGGCACCATTCATTGGATTTCAGTTCTTTCAATCATGGAGGTTCAGCATCACGTGTAAGGATTTCCCAGGGAGGTCTGCATGCAAATACAGCATGTCCACTCCTCCAGACTGACACCCACCCATTAAAAGGAGAACTATGGAGTCAGGGCTTTTCCCCATAGTTCTCCTCAGGGTAACGGGAGGACACAAACTAGCGTCCTCCCGTCACCCTAGGCTCAGTATATAGGGGGCTACAGCTCGCGGCATACTGAGACGCCGCAGCTGAAGCGGATCCCGACAATTATGCCGGGATCCGCCCAGCTGCGTGACTGACAGCTGGCTCTGCCTATCTAGAGGCAGAGCCAGCTGTACCCGCCCCCTCCCCCGTCCGTTCCGCCAGTCAGCGCTGGAGGATCGGAGCGGGGAGGGGGGAATCCAGCCCCTCCCTTGTCACGGCAGAGAGCCGTGACAGGATCGAGAGGTGAGCGAATGCCGGTATGTGTTCTCTCACCTGCCGATCTACTGAGCAGACCTGTGACAGTCTCATTGTCACAGGTCGGCTAGAACTATGAGGTGAAAAAGTTCTCCTTTAAAGGCATATTGATATTTCTACCATTTCATCCCACTGCTTGCATCAGGACTGAGGGTTGTTGAGAAGAGTACTGAGGTAGGGTGTTCTCAGGAAGCGATGTACAGCACCGCGTAGCATGGATAGTGTCCCTTTAAATAAGAGGCAGGTAACAAATTAAAAAGGCCAACTCCAGGTGACCCCAAAATGAAACAGTTACACGTTTTTTGGGTTTAAACCATCTGAATAAATGGCAGACAGAATCAAACACAGCGTCAGCAGATTTTGGTTCAAGAACACTCTCAATTGGTTCTGAGGAAGGAGGCGTGACCTCTGAAACGCGTAAACCACTTCACTACCAGGTAAGACGAACAGCCGGTGGATATGCACCTTTCGTTCTGACCCTTTTATGCCTGTTTTTATTCGTCCTTTGTGAGTACCTTTATACCATTTTTTTAATTTGTTTATTTAAAAGTTTTTATGCGATGGAGGCGCTCTCTGTGTCTTGTCTTCCATCTGAATAAATGCTGACTGTAGAGGGGTCCGAGGAGCCTTTCTTTCCCCTCTTTTTTTTAAATTTTCTCTTTTTCTCTAATTTCTCAGTGAGTTTTCGCTCTAACTTCTTGTCTTCTCCCCTTTTTTTTTTTTTTCTTCTCCCCATATCGTCGTTTTTCGCCTTCTTCTTGTCATGTTTCTTGTGCTCGTGTACTCTATGTATGTCTTCCCCTGCCGTATGTCTGTCTGAGTACTTTTTACCACTAGGGGATACAACATGGTCTTTTAACTCAACTCTTATAATACTAGTATGAGGCTTAATCTACAGGGGCCATGGCTGAAAACCACTTTAGGAAACCCACCTATGGGCCCTATACTCTACGGCCCCCTAGGGGCATGTGAGTGTCCCTAATGGAATGTGTGACTCTTTAATATCAATGCCTCGTACATGACCGGGTTCTATTAACATATGTACCGTGTTGCCCCCTATTTTGTGCCAAATGCCTGTATTCTTTGTACTGAAAAATTTAATAAAAACTGATTGAAATGTAAATGCTGACTGTAGTAAGCACCCCCAGCAGAGTTATATGGTTTGTCCCAACTGTCACTTTTGCTGAATCCATATATTAAAACACGGATAATCATTACAGGGAACAACCCCATAACAGTTACCAGGATACAGTATTAGGCCCCGTTCCCACTGCGCGATATGCAAATCGCACGTTTGTCGCGCGATTTGCATATTGCGCGACATTGCGAGATTTGCCGCGCGATGTCGCGTTCAAGCTTGCATTGAGCAAGCTTGAATCGCGGCTAAATCCGCTCAAAAAAGGGTCCTGCTGTAGCGACACACGACCCGCTACAGCAGGACCCTTTGCCCCATTGGATTGCATTGGAGCGCGATATCGCGCGGTAATTTGCCGCGATAAATCGCTCAATGTGAACGGGGTCTTACTCTGAGTCTTTGTATCTATTGATCTTCCTGCGGCTTCCTCTAAAGATAACCTCGGTTTATGTATTTTGTCATCTTGGTTCCACTTGGCCGGGTTGTTGACGGATTTACTTCATACTCATGGATGATGAACCCGACAGGCGTGTATCTTCATGAAGAAAAATTTCCATGGAAAAAAAAAAAAATTGTTCTAATTGCCAAACATTCCTCCAGCAAATGTATAAAAAGGGCGCAATCTGCATTCCCTCGGAGACCCGAGAGCGCGTCGTTATTCTCGGTGGCAGGAATGCAGGAAGAAGATACGGGGAGACAAAAGGAGGGCAGCTGCCACCTTAATGTAGGTCACTTGCCAGTCTGTTGGCGGTAGGCAGCGCGGGAGCGCATACGGCTGCACGCTCCGTCTGTTTGGATTACAATTAGCCCGAGTCTTGCATATGTTTTCCATACATTGCTTCTTTACCGTTCTGAGAGTCAGGGTTTTATAAGGATACTTCAAAACACAATGTCAAGGCTTGCCAATACACTGACCCAAGGCTGGACGAATCCCGGCCACCAGGTAGACAATACACCTAGGACAATAAGTAGGTCGCGTTGCTTGTCGAGTTCTAGGCTGGGATGACTGGGCAGGGGCAGATATTGTAAATCAATGACTCTACATACAAAGACAGAGTAAGAGGATAGGAACCTGGAATAAAGAACTTCAACTGCCTGGAAACCAAAGGGCTTCCCTTTAAAGGGGATCTGTAGTCCTTTTAATGTCTTTTAACTATACAAGTGAACAGCTCTAAAGAGGACCTGTGCTGTGGAATCTAAGCCCAAAAAGACAAGTACAGGGTAAAGAACCAGTCACCAGTGCTGCCTGTGGTCATGCTGCTATGGACCTTTCTCCATTACTAGATAACCATGCCTTGTTCTGCCCATTGTCTCTGTGTGGAGGTGGCCATCATGACTTTGCTTCCTCATGCCAGAGCTGCCCCCCTAATAAATGGAGGGGCAATGAAGAAGAAGCAGCAGGATGTCATGTTACCAGGGTGAGGAGATGGTGTGGGATCGTCCAGGGCGCGGGGTCTAAGGTCCAGCTGGTATTCTGCCAGAAACCCTCTCATGGTAGTTTGGGGTTAGCTGCATGCTGACCCCCAGGTCCCGCCCCCTTGGTTCACCCATAGATCCAAGAGATGGAGGACAAGGCTGTGTTACAGTCAGTGCTGGCAAAGGTGAGAGGGCAGCATAGAAAATGGAGATCCAAAAAACAGGCCAAAGGTCAGGGCTGGCAGCAGACAAACATAACCAGGAGAACTAAGCCGAGTCGGTACACGAAGAGTCAATCCAGGGAAAAGCAGGTTAGGAGCAAAGGCACAAATGGGAGCTCGGAGGCAACAGGAGTGTTGATCAGGCAAAGGGAGCTGGTCTGAGCAGGATTTAAATGAGAGAGATAGGAGGCTGGACAGGAAGTAGCCAAGAAACGAGGTATATCAAGCATCAGGTGAGGCGGGCAACACTCATAGCTGCTAGCTCTGTGCAGCAAGAGCAGAGGACATGCTAGTGGAACCACAGGTACCAGAAAACCCACAGTAGCAAGGAGGTAAGAACACTTGCAAGCCAGCAAAGGCACATGTAACAGATCAGCTCTGCAGCGGATCTGTGACACGAGAGGGAGAAAGCACAGATCCACAGAATGGATGAAGGAGAAGCAGGGAGATCCTTGCACTGCACATCCTCAGGTACGGCTTCCTCTCCAGCAAGGAGAACAGTGAGCAGCAGAGTAGTGACATCACCAAATCTCCTGAGACCAGCAGTCGGAGGCAGCAGATCTCACACTGCAGATATACAGCTATGAGGATACAGAACAGCCTAGGTACAGGAAGTGCACTGATATCAGGAGTGCCTAGGCACAGGAAGTGCACTGATATTTTTCAGGAGAAATTCAAGATAATGACACATCAGGACACTACTTGGGCACAACCAACATTTTTAGATGTTCCCTATGGGGCAGTGAATTTTAAATGTTTGAGTTCAGGTGCATTTTAAGTAAACAAACCTGATTATTGAGTTACCAAATGTAATAAAAAACCTTTGCGCTCCAAGACAGCTCACCGGTCCCAGTTTGCTCTCAGCACCCTGGTACCTTTTGATGCACAAGGTTATCCTGGGAATTTTAGCTCCACAACAGATGTCCAGACAGAATCTGGCTTCTGAAAGAACTAGCGATGCGCCGATATATCGGCCGAAAATGGCACTTTTGGCATAATGCCAAAAGTGGCATTTTTTTCTGCCATACATCGGCGCATCCGTGCTTTCTTTCCTGCCCGCTGGGCGCTGCTCTGTGTCCCAGCGGGAAGGAGAGAAAGTGTGACAGCCGGCCGAGCGCTGCGGGAGGAGAGCACTGCGAGTTGCCGGCGTCTCTCCTCCCACACCGCTCAGCCTCCTATCACAGTCCGGCAGATCGGTGTGTGGGGGCGGAAACAGCCCACGCTGTCACAGGAGGCTGGGCTCTCCTCCCTGCTCCGCTCTCCTTCCTGTGACAGCGTGTCAGGAAGGAGAGCGGGTACAAGCAGTCGGTGATCAGTGATCGCTGAGTGTTTGTAGATAAGTGTTTGTAGGACATAGCATGTTGACTATATCCTCAACTATGAATGAATGGGAAGTGCTCTACATCACTTCCTGTTCATTCATGATTGTGGTTATAGTAAACATACTCTGTCCTCATGTTATGAATGAACAGGGACACTCAGCATAAGGCCCCATTCACACTGAGCAATTTATCGTGCGGCAATTCCCGCAATATCGCGCCTATTTACCGTGCGATATCGCTCTCCAATACATGGCAATGGGGCTCTGTCCGTCGCTGTCGCTGTCGCGGGTCGTGCGTCGCTACAGCAGGACCCTTTTTTGGAGCGGATTTTGCCACGATTCTAGCTTGCTCAATGCAAGCATTTGCGCGATATCGCGCAACAAACGCACGATATCGCGCAAAATGCAAATCGCGCGATTTGCGAATCGCTCAATGTGAATGGGGCCTAAAGGATTCCTAGTCATTGATAACTGGGGCTGCAGAAAAAGAGATTGAGGACTCTGTGTCCTCAATCTCTTTTTCCATCTTAAAAAGGGAAATATCAGGGGTCTGTTTAGGCCCCCAATATTTCTGCGAAGCACCCAAAAGTAAAAAATAAGAATAATTAATAAAAAAAAAAAATCAATAAAAATAAAAAAATGTAAAAGTTTATTAAAAATAAAAAAAAAATGAAAAAAATTTAAATAAAAAACATTTTCGTTTCGGTTTTGAAATTTCCATTTCGGTGCACCTCTAGAAAGAACCAATGTTGGGGGCACTGTGACTCGGGCTGCGTCCACCAATTTCATCAATAGGCTCACTAAACTTCAGTCAAAGGTCATCAAAGTGGTGCCAGCAGTCAATTCCCTTCACTTTCATCATCTCGTATAAAGAGCCGAGTGATAGGAGAGACAAAGAACAAAGCCCCAAACGTCTCCACCCTCATGTTGTTTATAATAGAAGTTCTAAGTCAATCAATTGTAACCCCTCTCTGCATTGTTCACTAGACCCCAGCTGTCATACCTAGTGAAAGCCTTATTCATTCACTCTATAAACCCAGTATAAGTTTTATATTATATATATTAGGGCCGTGAAAATTAAAGATTAATTTCTCGATTAATCGTTAAACTTTTTGATCGATTAAAAATATTTTGATCGCTAATGAAAAAACTCGCCTCTCCGCCGGCTTCCGGGAGTCCCGTCGGCGATCAGGTGAAGCCACGGAGATCGACATCACCGGACTCCTCCCCCCTTCCCCAAGTGGCTCCGTCGGCTAACGAAGGGAAGGGGGAGGAGTCCGGTGACGGCTAACGAAGGGAAGGGGGAGTAGTCCAGTGACGTCAAATATATATATATCTATATCTATATATATATATATATATCTATCTATCTATAGATATACACACACATACATACATACCATGCTTTGTAATTGTATCACTTATAATTATTTATTATGTCTGACACAGATCAGCGCAGTGCTGAACCCTCTCCCCAAGTGACTTGCTACAAAGTTACAATGTTGCAATTTGATCATGAATAGGTCAGGAATGTATTCATAGATGGGCGATAACAGGGGTGCCCCTAGCCTTTTCATTGCCTGAGGTGGGAGGGGTGGGGGGATGCTGGTGGTGCACACTAACTGAAGGAGGAAACAGGGGGGCCTCTGCATCATCTACCCGCCCATCTCCTGGTATATTAAGGGATAAAACATTTTTTTTTCTGTAGGTGAGCTCTGGTGAGCGATAACAAGAAAGTAGTGGCATAGGTTGTTGAACTTCCTGACCACTAAAGTATCAATGGAAAGGTATCAATCTTTTATATCTCTCCACACCAGCCAGTGCAGCCAAAGCTGGGGAGACCGGGGATTGCCGACATGACATATCATATGACCAGCATTCCAAGAATATTTCAGGATTATTTCCTTAGCAATGCCAACATGAACCGTAACATGCAGCAGGTGAGTCTGACCTCTCTATACCAGAAACAAACCAAGGAAAAGAGAGTCCTCCCAGGGGTCGGAACGTTCCGTCTTTCATCTGATGTTATTGAATAGCTGATATCTGCACAAATGCCAGACCTCAACTTCAAAACAGACTGAGATTTATCCTACAAATCACTTTTACACATTCATTCTAAAGTGAGAAAAGCTCAAGGTCTCAGAACACCCGGATATTGAGACGGAAGACTGTATGAGCAACGTCCTCAGCATGCGGCAGAAAGGCCCCCCCCCCCAATGGTCAACTGGTAATTCCAAGAGAAGATCTACTCTCCCACCCTTCTCCAAAAAGGACATATCCATGAGGCACTGGAACTTTAACACTTATTCAAAAGGAGAAGATAAAGATTCAGTGAGCTCATTGGCTCTGGTGAGGCCGCTCACATGAAGAAGGGCTCAACTGCAATGGGCACCAAGAATGTGACTCAAAGCATAATTATATCATGAACGCAGCTGCTGGACTCATTCACCTAACCAACCGCTCAGTGTCTGCAACCCCCCTCTGCCAATCCCTACACTGGCTTTCATCCCCCACCCCCCTGTGCCAATCCCTTCACTGGCTTCCACCCCACTCTGCTGATCCTTTCACTGGTTTCCAATAGCCCAAAGGATAAAATTCAAAATACTAACAACCACTTACAAAGCCATCCACAACTCCGCCCCCGACTATATCTCAAACCCTGTCTCAAAGTATCACCCTAACCGTCCCCTCCGCTTCAAAAGACCTCCTGCTTTCCAGCTCCTTCATCAACTCCTCCCATGCTCGCCTCCAGGACTTCACTAGAGCCTCTCCCGTCCTATGGAACTCTCTACCCCAACCTGTCCCCGTCTATCTCCCACTCTGACTGCCTTTAAGCAATCCATTAAGACTCATCTCTTCAGGGAAGCCGATCCCACCTCAACTCAACCATCACGTTCTCAAAACAATTCATCCCCACACAGCTACCTCCTCATGTATCACTGGCCCCTCCCATTTAGATTGTAAGCCCCCAGGGGCAGGGCCCTCCTTACAATCTCGTCTTGAATTGTATTGCAATTGTAATGTCTTCCTTATATTGTGAAGCGCTGTGCAAACTGTTGGCGCCATATAAATCCTGTATAATAATAAAAATACAAAAACAATAGCACCAAGCTAAATGGTGAAAGAGTCCAAACCGCTTTCAATGGTTCACAGTATAAACCCATAAAACAACCAAGACGTTTCCGGGCCATAACACCCTCCCTTCATCGGGGGTAAGAGTTTTGCCGGAATTTAAGTGAACTTGGAATAATTCAGAGACGTCGTTGCAGGGAAATGCCGGTGCTAACTGCGCCAACCCTCCCTTTCTACGACAATTATATACTTATAATATATTACTTTTAAAAAAAAGGATTTACTTATACGTAATAACCATTTAAAATATTTCTCTCCCTTCAATGTCAAGTTGCTAAAAATATTTAAAAAAATCAAAATGCAAAAGGCATAATCCGATTTGTCAATGCATTTATTGGAACAAGCGGATTCTAATATAGCAGGGGACTCTGAGTTCAATACCACTCCACATAATATAAGCCCGCCTAAACGGAATTTTTTAGAAAACACATATAGGAGCCCCCTCTTACAGAGGAACACCTTCCAGGGGTCACACTGAAAATTTTTTTCCCAGGGGGAGGAGACCCTATTGGGGGAACAGACTTTCACTTTACACCTTTCATAGCAGCTTTAGGATCACTATTTTGACTTTTAGTTTACTTTCCAAAAGCGCAGATTTTTTGTTGCAATCGGGGGTAAGAGTTTTGCCGGAATTTAAGTGAACTTGGAATAATTCAGAGACGTTGTTGCAGGGAAATGCCGGTGCTAACTGCGCCAACCCTCCCTTTCTATGACAATTATATACTTATAAGTGAAGAACTTCTTTTAAAAAAAAGGATTTACTTATACGTAATAACCATTTAAAATATTTCTCTCCCTTCAATGTCAAGTTGCTAAAAATATTTAAAAAAAAAATCAAAATGCAAAAGGCATAATCCGATTTGTCAGCACTGAAAATGCACATTCCTGTCATCTGCCAACATCCATTAGGAAGGCTTCATTAACCTTGCACAGAAAGTAAACAACATAAAGACTACATTAAGACTGATGTCTCTCTGTCTGCCTTTGTTCTGAGAATGAAGAACTCAAAGTAAAAAATTGTTAGCTTGCCTTCAGGACAAAGTGACAGTGACTGTACATAACTCACCCCCTCAGGCCTGTATACTTAGCTAGTCATGCATCCCTCTCTGCCTCCCTGCTGCAGCATCCCCTTCTGTCTAGGTTGTGGTTTTGAGCTGGTGATGGAGCTTAGACCGGGGTATTACATCAAGGCACCTCCACATGGCAGTGGGATCTGAGCACTATCACATAGTGGTGATCACGTGCTTCCCCCCATACTTGGAAGTAGGGATGACTGACACCAAGTATTCGGGCGACTATGAGTCCCCCGATACTTACCCTCGATACCGGAACTTCCATTCAGAGGGAGATTTCCTCTGACCGGCAGTGCCACAAAGGAACATGGAGCAGGCTTCCTGGCAAAATCAGGAAGCCGGGCGATGACCACGCTTCCCGATAGTCCGGCCTCGATGCTGATTGGCTGGGAAGCCTGCTTCCCAGCCAATCACCAGCAAGCCAGCCAAACGGCACGGAGCCGGCTTTCGCGGGCAATGAAGAAGCCAGGTGGCGGGTAATGGAACTCCGCCCGGCTTCCTGATTGGCCGGGACACCAGTTCCATGCTAGCTGAGCACTGAAAGATAAATATCGATACTCGTCACGTGATACTGAAAAACCGCTATGGGTGCATCCCTACTTGAAAGCTTTGTTAATGAGGGTTCAATCAGTGCAGAGAGGCAATTTGGGAGTGTGACTGGGTAAGTTACATGCCTTGGGGCACTTCTGCAATGCAATCAAGCTGCATATACAGTAATCCATATGCCTCTTTTTTATTTTTTTAACTTTTGCTAAGAGCTGCCCCAAGGGTTAAAAACACTGAGCTGGCAGCACTAAAGGCCATGACACACTGCACGCGAAGCAGCGCGGAGCGGTGGCGCGCTGCCTTTGCGAGCAGTGTGTCATGTCACTTTCTTCTCGGCACCTCAGCTTGCGAGAGCTCGCGGAGCTGAGCGTGCCGAGATGAACAATTTCAACTTCAGCCAATCGGCTCGCGCGTATAAACCGGCGCGACGGGATGAGACGTCTGGCTGGTTGTTACAGACGAGCCGATTGGCTGAAGGTGCAGTCAATCATCTGACTGCACTCAGCTCACACACTGCACGCGAAGCTCCGTGCGGGAGAGCTTTGCTTCGCTCTGCACGGCTTCGCGTGCAGTGTGTCACGGCCTTTAGTCAGACTGCTGTTCACACACAAGCAGCAGTCCAGCTGTCTGACACAGCCCTTGACGCAGCTTGATCTAATCAACAGCACTTCTAAAATGGTGCCCATACACTGCACGATCCTCGTACGAGAATCAGTGGGAAATCCTGCGATCGTACGAGAATCGCGCAGTGTGAAGACGTGCAACCGTTTCTACTGTACGGTCTTTTGTCTAAGGCCCCGTATCGCGGCTATTTACCGCGCGATATCGCTCTCCAATGCATCTCAATGGGTCTCTGTCCGTCGCTGTCGCGGGTCGTGCGTCGCTACAGCAGGACCCTTTTTGGAGCGGATTTTGCCGCGATTCTAGCTTGCTCAATGCAAGCATTTGCGCGATATCGCGCGATTTGCGAATCGCTCAATGTGAATGGGGCCTAAGGCCTTGTTCACACCAAGCGCCGAGCAGGTGCAGAGCAGAGCAGATGCACACCGGATCAAAACTGCGTCCAATGTATTCCAATGTTATTTTTTGCTCCAGTTCACATCGCAGCGTGCAGTTCCAGAGCAGGTCCAGAGCAGGTGAAAAAACTGCAGCAGGCCCTATTTTACCTGCTCTGGATCTGCTAACGCATCAAAAATGCATGCAAATGCCTGGAACGCACTGAAAGCCCATTTTAAAAGTACTTTTTTTTTTAGCCAAAAACATCAAAAAACGCATCTAAAAGACTAGAGTGCGTGTGCAGAAACCTGACCGGATCTGCTCTGCATGTGGTGTGAACAAGGCCTAAGGAGCATGCTAGAAAACCAGCCGAAAATCTTACGATTTTCGGCTTGTTTGTGGCATGCTCGGGAGACAAATGCTGAACGGGCCGGTGTACGCACGCGCACACTGCCCGTTCAGCATTGCGGTCATCGGAGTCCCTGCCCCTCAGGGGGGCGGACTTGCGATGATCGCAAGTACGATCTGCCTGTCCAAGATGGGCAGATCGTACGTTTTTTAAATTACTTTACAACCCTCGCAAGACTAAGGTCTTGCGAGACCGGATCTGCTCTGCATGTGGTGTGAACAAGGCCTAAGGAGCATGCTAGAAAACCAGCCGAAAATCTTACGATTTTCGGCTTGTTTGTGGCATGCTCGGGAGACAAATGCTGAACGGGCCGGTGTACGCACGCGCACACTGCCCGTTCAGCATTGCGGTCATCGGAGTCCCTGCCCCTCAGGGGGGCGGACTTGCGATGATCGCAAGTACGATCTGCCTGTCCAAGATGGGCAGATCGTACGTTTTTTAAATTACTTTACAACCCTCGCAAGACTAAGGTCTTGCGAGGGTTGTAAAGTGTATGGCCACCTTTAGGAAGCGAGAGTGATTTTGATTAGAGCAGTGTTCAGTGGGTTGCCTCAGGCAGCAGGACAGCCGAGAGCAATGTTGATTAGAGCAGTATTCAGAGGGGCATGTCAGACCACAGGAGAACCGAGAGAGATGTTAAGAGCAGGGCTCAGTTGGGCATGTCAGATTGCAAGAGAGCCAAGAGCAATGTTAATTATAGCAGTATTCAGAAGGGCATGTCAGACCACAGGAGAACCAAGAGAACAGGGTTCATTTGGGAGTCCGTATTACAGGGGAGCTGAGAGCGATGTTGATTACAGCAGTGTTCAGTGGGGCTCGTCAGGCAGCAGGACAGACAAAAGATGTTGATTAGAGCAGCGTTCAGTTGGATGTGTCAGATTGCAGGAGAGCCAAAAGCTATTTCGATCAGAGCAGTGTTCAGTGGGGCATGTCGGACCACAGGAAAGCCGAGAGAGATGTTAGGAGCAGGGTTCAGTGGGGCATGTCGGACCACAGGAAAGCCGAGAGAGATGTTAGGAGCAGGGTTCAGTGGGGTGCTTTGGACCGCAGGAGAGCTAAGAGCAAAGTGCGGTGCAACATGTCGGAACATCAGAGAGCTTAGAGCGATGTTGATTAGAGCAGGGTTCTGTGGAACCCTTGGACAGCAGTAGAGGTGGGCCGCTGCTAGTGTGTGAAAGCTGAGGTCTCTCTCTCCCAGTGCTGCCAGTACAGGGTTTTAACACTTGCACACAGCTGATAAAGTAAAAAAAAAAAAAATCAATGTTTATTACTGTTTATGCTGCACAGTAATTAGGAGGGTTCAATTAGGTTTTAAATAATGCATTTTGTATGCGCTACATTATGCATGGGGCACAACTTTACAGGCCTTTAAATACATTTATTGCATGCTCTTAACTAGGGATGCACCAATACTGATACTAGTATTGGTATCGGTGCTGATACCGAGTATTTGGGCAAGTACCCGAACTTGCCCAAATGCTCCGATACTTACCCCCGATACTGGAACTTTCAATCAGAGGGAGATCTTCCTCTAGCTGGCAATGCCGAGGGAGCATGGAGCCGGCTTCCTTTCCAATCAGGAAGCCGGGTGGTGGGTTGTGACTCGCCTTCCACTTCCTGATTGGCTAGGAAGCTGGCTTCACTACTTGGTAGGCAGCCTGACTTCCTAACCAAATCAGGAAACCAGGCGGCTTGTTATAACTCACCTCCCGGCTTCCAGATTGGTCAGGAAGCCAGGCTGCCTAGCAACAAGTGAAGCCGGCTTCCTAGCCAAATCAGGAAGCCAATTCATGAACTACTTGGAAGCCGACTTCCCTTGTTGCTAGGAAGTCTGACATCCTGACCAATCAGGAAGCCGGACGGCACCTCATGACCTGCCGCACGGCTTCCTGATTGCTCAGGAAGCCCCGGCAGGTGAAGCCGGTGTTCTTTCGATAGAACTCCGGCTTCCCAGGCAATCAGGAAGCCGGGCAGCAGGTCATGATCCGCCACACGACTTTCTGATAATTGGGGCACACGGCACCCTTTCTACTTGGTATTGGTGAGTACCAAAAAAAAAAAAAATATCAGTACTCGTACTGGATACCGAAAAACCGGAATCGGTGCATCACCACTCTTAACCCAAGAAAAACCCATATACACTGTATTTACATGTAGTACCATTCATCCCTTCAGGAACCCATGGACTGCAGAAAAACGACAACATTATAACACAGATATGTGAACTGAACTACAGTAACAAGCGTGTTTTGTATTATAAGGAGTATAGTGTCTGCTGCAGCATCAGAGTTCTAGATTAATGCGGCCTGGCATTTCACCAGAACCGGTTATCGTGAAGGTAACACCGAGAACTCTTACCTGGCATCTCCTTTGGATAGGTTGGTGTTGCTGGGGTAAAGAATGACTTGGTCCTTTTCTACGTCCACCACACATTTTGTATGAAGGTCCAACTCTAAAAACACAAAGCACAGAACACACACAGTTAGGTCAGAGCCCCCAGCATCTTCGTTGTGTGCAAGACAACGGCCGAACAGAGGAATCCGCAAAGTTCCTTAAACAAAAGGCAAGTTATACGGCAAGTAAGTTTTCTCAAGTTATACATTTTGATGATGGACAGACCCGGACAGTGTTGGGCAATCACCAAGTATTTACTCAGGCAGCCAACAGACATCAGGCGGCAGCTGGACATTACAACAATGAATGGCTAGGGCCAGCTGAATACAAAATAAAACCCAGCAACTGGATAAAGGTTTACTAACCGTCCAATCGCTTTTCTTCTCCCTGCGAAGCCTCAAATATATACGACATTTTCACTAAAACTGCCAGAGCAGACCATCTGTCATCTCAACCATCGTCATTGCCCCCCAAAATGTTTGTTAAATGGGCTACTCCTCCCATGCTCGCCTCCAGGACTTCACTAGAGTCTCTCCCATCCTCTGGAACTCTTTACTCCAACCTGTCCGTCTGTCTCCCACACTGACTGCCTTAAAGGCAATCCCTTAAGGCTCATCTCTTCAGGGAAGCCGATCCCACCTCAACCTGACCGCTCAACCATCACGTTCTCAGACAACTCATCCCCCACACAGCTACCTCCTCATGTATCACTTCCCCCTCCCTTTGGTCTCAAAGTATCACCCCAACCGTCCCCTCCGCTCATCCCAAAGACCTCCTGCTTTCCAGTTCCCTCATCAACTCCTACCATGCTCGCCTCCAGGACTTCATTAGAGCCTCTCCCATCCTATGGAACTCTCCACCCCAACCTGTCCGTCTGTCTCCCACACTGACTGCCTTTAAGCGATCCCTTAAGACTTGTCTCTTCAGGGAAGCCGATCCCACCTCAACCTGACCACTGAAATATCACATTCTCAAACAATTCATCCCCACACAGCTACCTCCTCATGTATCACTTGC